>NC_063211.1:21505112-21622612 GCF_017589495.1 Alosa alosa | reverse complement strand
AAAAGAGGGAAAGAGGGAGACAGAGAGGTGTGAGACAAGGATGATGAGGAGGGGTCACTCACCCACCCCACACCGCCTCCCCCGCCTCCCGAATCTGTGGACCACACTGCTCCTCAGAGGGAGAGGCATCCCAAGTTGCCGGGGCAGATGGGAAAGGAGTGATGTCGACATGGGATGAGGGGGCCAATGGAGGTTGGGGGGGGGGGTGGTCAGTGAAAGGAAAAAAAGAGGACAGACCTCAACAAGTTCTTACCACCCAGACTCGTTCCACAGGCCACTTTATGGACTCCAGAAGTCAAGCCGGACCCTCAGGGACTCAGGGGTGAGCAAATAGGGTGGTTGTGGTGAGTGTGTGTGTGTGTGTGTGTGTGTGTGTGTGTGTGTGTGTGTGCGTGTGTGTGTGTGTGTGCGTGTGTGTTTGTGTGTGTGTGTTTGTGTGTGTGTGTGTGTGTGTGTGTGTGTGTGAGAGAGAGTTTATGAGTGAATGTACATGTCTGTGTATTTGAGATGGATGGATCGAGTGTGGGGGGTGGCAGTGTACACACACAGACACACATACACACACACACGCATCACGCGCACACATGCATATACACACACACACACAGACACAAAGATATGATGAATGTAGCAGATGAAAATGAGGGGAGGAAAGTGGCAGCATGCCAAGTCTCTTTCACCCCGGTGGTGTGCTTTCAAAGAGCAAGGGTGGGTGGGAGGGGGGAGGGGGGGGGGGTCTGGTCCTCTCAGGGGCCCTTAGAGGGGAGGGGTGGGGGAAGGGGTGCACGACCCTAATCCAAATTCACCATGACCACCGGGCAGATGTCTGCCTCCGTCCCTGCTCCTCAGCTTTTTCTCTGTTCTCTCCCTTTTTGTCTCTCTTCTTCCTCTCTCTTTGTCTCCCACACTCCCTTCTCCACAGGGGTGACCTATGAGCGGTCTGTCTGCAACGGAAAACCAACACTAATCTTTTACTGATTGTCTGCGCTACACGGCCAGAGTTGTGTACCGTGAGTAAAAAGAGAGAGAGAGAGAGAGAAAAAAGACAGTTATCTCCAAGGTAACAAGTCAAAGGACATGCCTGTCAAGTGATTCCCCTGTCTTTAATTGTTTTTTAAGTTAGAGCTTTCCCCCTTTTGTTAGGCACTGTTTTATTTATGGTGAACTATGAACTGTGTATGGTGTGGATATCTACAGGGCTCAGGCAACACACCCACACATGTTGAAAATGATATTTACGAAGAACGCTTGGAGTAATACAACGTGTGGGTAAAACAATATGACTGTAAATGTCACAAGCACTACAAATGCTAAGAATGATGACTAGTAACGAATGTTAGAGGGAAGATCTTTTTGTTAGTATTTGATTTTTGTTCACTGAATGCTGTCAAAAATGGACATGAAATTTGGGAAAGGGCAGCTGCTGAGTAAGCCAAGAGGGGACGATTTTCTGGTCCTTTCGGTGCCAATTGTCCTCCTATGTGTGTGTGTGTGGTTTGTGTGTGTGTGTGTGTGTGTGTGTGTGTGTGTGTGTGTGTGTGTGTGACACTCAGGAAGAACGCAATCCACACTGTGTTTTTTTATACATGTGCAAAAGGCACAGAATTCCTCCTCATCATTTCACGGAGACAAAAGAACATACGTCCATTGAAGATTATGGATATTGTTTTGATTCACCTTTGTAGTAGGAACAAGACAGTGTATTGCAATAGTGATGTTGGTTATTATATGTTCATTTGGACTGAAAGTTAATAAAAGTACCTGTACATATATGGAAAAGTCTCAAATGTGTTGATTAAATTGCAGTCTTGAATCAATTGGTGTATAATATCAGTGTATATACAATGTATGCACACTAGACGTGGAGATCATGTCTAATAATAAAAACCGAAGGCTGGTCAGCCACCTAAGCTCAGCTATCCCATATCACCTTGCCTCATATGGGCAATGGCTGACACCAGTGGCCGTGTATGGGGAAGATTTAGTGAGGGCCGAGCTCAGAGCCTTTTCTCCCTTAGCACTTAGCACCTCTGTCAACTGGTGCCTTTTGCTTTCATCTCATTCAGGCCCCCGGCTTGACTAAAACCTGATTCGCCGCTCCTGTACACGGGCCAACACTCAGACTACGCCATCGCTTTTACCCTGTGAAAAATTAAGCTTTCAAAAAAAAAAACACTACGCGGTAAAATGGCCGCCCCACACTCCAAGATTCTGTTGAATTAATTAATGTGGGTAGTGCAGGGTTTATTACAAGTGTGCTGGTCGTAGATAGTGGAATTCATCTAAGGAATTTGTCAGTCACGGCTCTACCCGAAGTCAAGAAAGAGATGTTCCCGGCTCAGTTTTTAGGGTTTCTTATTAATTAAAAAATGCCAGTTATCTGGCCACCGGGCTAGAGAGAGAGAGAGAGTCGTTACAAAATGCTCAGCTTTATCTTACAGGCATCATATTAGGAAACATGACTTCATTCACAGGGCGCTTTGTGGAAGTGGGTATTGCCGTGCTCTTGCCAGCATTGTTTAATTAAATGTCCATCCTGCTTATGGGAAATTGCATTTGATTTTTTCTCTACTTATGTCTTCCTTTCTGTCTTTTCTTCCTTTTTGTCTTTATATTCAATGCCTGTAGGCCATGGTTAACAAATATATTTGAATGCATTTTCTTTATTAAAATGTACAGGGAACTTTTGTTGCATTCATTATTATATTAAAATTCAGTTGCAATGAAATCGGTGTGGTGCAATTTCCAAGAATTTGCCATAAGATGACAAACCAAGAATTAAAATGGTTTATAATGGATGAACTGAAATAAAAGAGCTTTTTTTTTTCAAAAGAATCAAACCCTCACTACAGACTGCAAAATCAAAAACTCACCCATTTATTAAATACAGGGCAAATTAAGCTATTATAATTGATCAGTTTCTGCATATATTATAGACTCATAAGAACATAATACAATACATTCCCGAATGAATTATTACACAAATACCAACAAGCATATATCAATTTCCTCTGAAAACAGACACATTTTATCATTCTACACAATCGTCATCTGTAAAATCTTCGCAATTATCGCAAAAGTTTCTGGAGTGTTTTTTTTTTCTTTTTAAAAATCACTGTTCAATGTATTTGGATCACTGTATCAATTTGTATTTTGCATTCAAAATACACTGTGGTAACCAACAAACACATTCAACTCTTAAGTTGAAGTTGTTTAAGGAACTAGTACAAACTATTACTGTACATCCTTGTAAAAAATATATATACCACTATCAGATGGCTAATTTTTAGGCAGCCTTTCAGTTAATCTAATCAGTTTGCTGAAGTTAATATGCTGGTCTTGCATATCAGGGCCACATGGTACAGTGACAGAGGTCACAGTTTTATTATTAATAAAAGGGTTTGCATGGACCTTGACAAAGAAATTATATCAACTCCTAGAGAACATCTCTTTTCACCCTCTTCTGTTAGAAGGCTAAAGACAAAATGTGAACTTGTTCATAATTTAATTTTGAACTTCAGTGATCGTGGGCATCAAATGAACCTCTATGCAATGATATGACTATCATTTTAATGACGATGTGCAACTTGAAATGAAATGGAATGAAATAAGGAGTTTGCGGTAATATTTGCATTCTCATTTCAACGCACAGAGATAAATATGATATACAGTATGAAAAACATTTTCAGTTTAAACATCTGTTTAACAATTTCAAGTGTAACACAACAATGAATCATGAGAGAACTATTATTAAAAAAGAAAAGTTTGGCTCACCAAAGTAATTAAAGAAACTTTCACACTTGAAAATCTATCTTGTGAGTGTGAGAATTTAGAGCACGATGAAAAACTGAAAGTGTCACTCGGTTAAATGTATAATATATTCTAATATTGTTTTAAGAGGGCTCTCTCCCAAACACATGTGCTTCAACACTACAGATGGAAGCAACAGCCATGACAGAAGTCTTCCATCAATCACCTGCTATGACTAAGTCGGCTTGCGAGGGAGACCAATCAATTTCTTTAAGGAGGGACACCAGATCAACACTAATTATGCAGTGTAACCATGGCCATACAAGGAGCCAAACAAGCCTGGCTGCGCTCGCCACTAATGCTAAAAACATATGACAGCCTGTGCCCCCCACACTTTGCCTATCAGTAATACGCAGAGGCAAATACATGCATGAGAAGTGTGTCTGAGTGTCTGCATTTGTGTGTGTGTGTGTGTGTTGGAGGCAGTGGGGGGGTGGGAGTGGGGGTTACTGACACCTGGCCAGAAGTAATCTTTATCAAGCGTGAGGTGTGAAAGTCAGTTTCCACCTCATCCTCAGGAGTGCATGACTCATCACATAGGTATTACAGCATGTGTACGTGCACACACACACACACACACACACACACACACACACACACACACACACAGACACACACACACAAGACACGTGAACACACAAGTGAACATGTTCGGAGAATTAAACATACACACACTTTCTCATTCACATGCACACACAGATACACACACATGTGTGAGCACGTGTACACACACACAAAGACATGATGAAATTGCTGGGATTGGGCTGAGAGGGGAAAATACAACTGGAAAAAAATAGAGGCGAGAAATCCCCTCAGCATCAAATAATTCTGTGAATTGAAACTTCTCTATTGCTGTGTAAGCTGTTCCTGTTCCTGAAGCAAATATTGTTTGGTAAGACCTTTATGTGATGCATACAGAGCAATGTAGACAGATATAGACAGAGTGAGGTAGACAGAAAGAAAGAGAGAGAGAAAAAAAAGAAGAGAGGAAAAAGAAGAGAGAGGAGAAAGAAGAGAGAGGAGAAAGAAGGGGATTTCTGAAAGGTTGGGCTGAAAGGTAAAAGAGTCCTATTGCGTACAACACAAAAAAAAAGAAAATCATTTCCTGTGCTATAGCGAGCAAATAATATCAGCTGGAAAAACCTGGAGCCCAGATAGCCGATACCCTTCGTTACATTGATAACCATTTGTTCATTTCCTGACAACAACAAAAAAGCGTATAAGTCCTAAGAAATGAAATAGGATGCTTTTTTCTTTCATTTTTTCTTCCCCTTGGTCCTCTGGCAGACTAGGTCTATTTCATCAGCAATGTGTACCAGGAACGATAATCATTGCATCAGTTATTATAGGGGTATTTGTTCCGAGTGGGAAGAGCTCCTGGTGTAACGTCTACGGGACCTGAAAATTCTCTCACTTTTGTATCACGCCCTCTCTCTGTCTCTCTCTCTCTCTCTCCCTCTCTCTTTCTCTCTCACTCTCTCTATCCCTCTCTCTCACCCTCTCTATCTCTCTCCCCATGCCGGTGGTGGATTTGCATTTTAATGGAAGCAGTTTATAGACTCCTCCGCACATTTGTGGCACCACAAGTGGCATCATTAAGTGAGCTAAGCCGGATTAGTGGCGATGCTGAGGTCAGATAACCCGTAACAGAGGGGAGCCAGCGCCCGAGCCCTTTCCTGCTGGATTAGACAGCCGAGCAGGCCGGCTGTGACTGAAGGCCCTGCCCCCCACTCACAAGTCAGATGGGGTCTCAGGGTTAGGTGGGTTTGATTTTATTTGTGTGTGTGTGTGTGTGTGTGTGTGTGTGTGTGTGTGTGTGTGTGTGTGTGTGTGTGTGTGTGTGTGTGTGTGTGTGTGTGTGTGTGTGTGTGTGTGTGTGTGTGTGTGTGTGTGTAAGAGTCCTTACGTGTGTGTGTGTGTGTGTGTGTGTGTGTATATATGTAAGAGTCCTTACATGTGTGTGTGTGTGTATGTGTGCGTGTGTATATGTAAGAGTCCTTACATGTGTGTGTGTGTGTGTGTGTGTGTGTGTGTGTGTGTGTGTGTGTGTGTGTGTGTTTGAGCATGTGTTAGAGTGAGTGTGTGCTAAATACGCTGTATGTATGAGCATATGCAAATGTATTGGAAGAGTGTGTATTTATGTGTGTGTTTATGAGCAAGTGAGCAAACTGTGTGTGTGTGTGTGTGTGTCTGTGTGTGTGTGTGTGTGTGTGTGTGTGTGGTGGGTGGATCATGTTTCTGACACTCACCCTAATTCTGGGTCAAGTATGTTTCTTGTTTGCATTTTCCTACTGGGACAGATGATTTGGCAAATAGCAGACAACTATGAAGTACGGTACCGATCCAAGAAGAAGTCAGCGCACAGATATCAAAAATACCCTGCTATGTACATCTCATTCATCTACGCACTGTCTACGCACTGTCTAAAACAGGAAATGTATCTCATGCGAGCACTCACCAGATTCAACTTCACAGAGCTGAAAGAGGTGTGTATGTACACAAACAAACACACACATACACACATTGTAGATTAAACCACAAATACAGAAAAAACTACACTGAATCATTGTAATTATTTCAAAATATAAAATTTCCAAACCACTCAGACTATCATCAAAATTCTCATTTCCGTCATAAATGTTTATGCCATCCCTCTATTTTTACTGCATTTTATGCCACACTGAATTTCAAAAGATAGATGAATAAAGATTTGTTCTCCATAGTCCTCATAAACCATACTTAATAGTCCACATAAACTATAATTGTTGACTGAGTGAAATATCAGTCTATGCCTCATGTTTCTAATGTTTTTATCGACTAAAGTGGTCGAATTTTTTTGTTCAGTAAATTTCTGAGGTCTAACACCTGGTGTAGAAAAAACATTATTTAAGCATGCATACATACACACACACACACACACACACACACACACACACACACACACACACAAGACAGTTAGTGTCCCTTGTTGAGGACATCCTTGTCGTAATCTGCCGAGTACAGCCCTAAATAGCATGCACACAGCCCTTAGATAGACATCAAAGCGTGACCAGTTCACACGTACTTCACACGGGCTACACATTTCTATACACCATACATTACCATAGACATTCTGTGGTGCACACTGTCCACCTCTGTCAGTGTTGACTGAGTAGACTTGTCTACCACATGTTGTGAATCTAATGTTAAATATAGAGTGTACATTAGGTTCTATTCACATCATATATATTCTTTCATAGGTACTTTACACTTCTCACATAACAACCCAGTACACTTGCGGTTAGGATTGGACATGTAATAATATGCAATAATGTGTATACATGAGAAGGTACCAGTAATATAAGTAGCATGTTATGTGGACACTTACTGCAGAGTAAGCAAGAGAGGTGCAAAGAGAGGAGAGAGAGGAGTCCTTTCCCTTCGCAAAGATCAGTAAAAAACAGTCAGATACTAAATGGATTAAAGGAGAACTATAGAGAAGGATAAGACGTGAAATTACACGCTCATGTTCACAGCAGCCAAATGTTTTCTTCCCCATACAGCATCTCCATGAGGTATTTGCCTTTATTGCCAGATAAGACAGCTTTAGACGTATAAGTAGCAGCTCATCATCGCATTTGAGTGAGCTAACCTTTACTAACCTTTAATGCCACAACAAAAGCGGCAAAAATGTAAACACTATCTTTTCCCTTCATAACAACCATAGCGAGAAAATGCATTCAAAGTGATAGAGGAGAAGGACATGGGCAGGGGTGGAGTTCTGACTAAGCTACCAAAGCGACAGTCTTGTTTGAGATGTACTTTTGAGCGCAGGTTGTAATTGGGGGGTGTCAAAGTGAGCTCTTTACACTGGAGATGGCACTGGTCGTCATGTTCATGAATTTAACACAGCATGGCCGAGCCCAGGCGAGACGAGCGGCCCTGTCACTCAGGGCTCGCCAGCCTGTGGAAGGTCACACACTGCTGGGCTTGCAAAGAAGAGATTATGCACTGTGCGATCAAACCAGAATACACATTTGGGTATGTTATGTGTGCATGTGTGTGTGTATGTGTGTGTGTGTGTGTGTCTACACACAACTATGTATGTGAACGTTTGTGTGTGTGTGCGCATGAGTGCAGATAAAATTATGTATGTGTGTGTGTGTGTGTGTGTGTGTGTGTGTGTGTGTGTGTGTGTGTGTGTGTGTGTGTGTGTGTGTGTGTGTGTGCGCGTTTTAAGACATGCTGAAATGCAGAATTGCTGTCTAAGGCGCCATCCCCGCAGTGCCAGGTGTTGAAGGCTTGTGTAAATTGCTTCGGCTCTATTGAGGCTCGTGGAGGAATCACTGCATCAAAGCCAAGCCCTCGTGTTTCAAAGAAGAACTGATTAAAGCCGTCATATGTTTTTATATGAGATGTGTTATAGCTTTAATTAAACTCCAGGATGCAGCAGAGTCACAGCACTGGTTTCCCTCAGTGGATTTGCCTTCCATAATCGCTCCTTGCTCACAATAGAATAAAAAAAGGCTTACGGCAAAACAGAATCCCCCTTAGTATGGAAACAAGCTTTGGAGCTACAATAATATTATTTGCAAGGTAACGTGCAATGAGAGGTTCAGTGGTGCTCAACTCATCTACAACACATAATCACGTTAAAGATTATTAGTGAATAAGCAATACAGAGGTATGAGGAAACAATAAGCAGAATATTGGACTTAGAGCAAAAAAAAAAAACATAACACAGTTCTGGTAAAATTAAGCAAAGAGGTATAAAAAATAAATTAAAATCAATAGAATAATGTTCTTTTCAATACCTGATTAATGGTCTATCCTAACATAATAAATCAGACTTGAAAACTTTCCATACATATTTACCCCAAACTCCGACTCATTTAAGAACCCCCCCCCCCGGCTATGCTATTTCCCATTAAGTTGATATGGCCACGATTCCCAGCTCTCGCCCTAATTGTGTGTAGTTCAAAAGCCATTTTCTGTTAGAGTGCACAAATCCATTACCTTTGCCACCTCAACAGCGATAATGTGATAGAATTAATGCACAAAAAAAAAATAACACCCTGACTCGGACAAGGGGGGCAGTGTGTGTGTGTGTGTGTGTGTGTGTGTGTGTGTGTCTGTGTCCTCGTGAAAGCAGACTTTGATTGATCATCCACAGCGTTGGTACCCTCTCACCCCTTACGTTAGCTGTGTTAGCGATAGCGTCTGCGATGCGGTTTCTTAATAAGAGCGCGGGGCTAATAAACCACTTGTGTTTGTCAGTGGGAGAGACGTGGACTGGAAGTGGCCGAGAGAAACGCGAGAGAAACGTGAAAGGAGAGGAGAGGAGAGAGAGGAGAGAGAGGAGAGGAGAGGAGAGAGAGGAGAGAGAGGAGAGAGGGGAGAGGAAAGGAGAGGAGAGGAGAGGAGAGGGGTGTTGAGGTGCTGAGGGCCAGGCTGAGGGCTTGATACAGATAAACCCTGACACCTCACCATGAGCGGACGTTGTACCCAGATGGATATGAAGGCGCCCCTATCAGCAGGGTGGAGAAGAGAAGGGGGACCAGGAGGGGGTAGTGGGTTGCTGTGTGTGTGTGTGTGTGTGTGTGTGTGTGTGGAGAGGGGATCAGATTGGCAGTGCAGGCCTCCTCCCGAGTGTCATCTTGCACTAATAACCCTTTGGGCTGTCTGCTTGCCCTCCCCCACTTTACTGCTTTCTCTCCATCTCTCCCTCTCTCTCTCTCTGTGTCCCCCTCTTCCCATTTCTCTCCCTCTCTCTCTCTCTCTCTCTCTCAATCTCATTAGGCCCTTATCTCTGGCCTGGCGTTCATCGGGTTTATCTTTTTAATTATGTTGCTTCCCACCTTTGGGGGGGTGCCTGTGTGCCTGTGTGTGTGTGTGTGTGTGTGTGTGGAAAGACTGGACTGCAGTCGCCCATTGGAGTGGTGCAGCTGGTGAGATTGGGGAGGTGTGTGTGTGTGTGTGTCTCTGTGTGTGTGTTGAGGACTGGGATGTCCCTTATAAGCATGGGTATCCTGATCTCTATTCAACACAATATCTGTCGGAGGCCAACCTCTCACCCATCGCCTTTTCAGTACAGAGCTTGGGGTGAGTGTGTGTGTAATTGTGTGTGTGTGTGTGTGTGGTGGTGGTGGGGGGGGGGGTCACCTTTGTGTTTGCGGGATCCTCTGAGGAGGGCAGCAGGCATCTCCTCTCCGCCAGACCCCGAGATAAAACTCCCCTGGCTCAACCTCCTCATTTCCAGCTTCTACAGAGAGGCCAAGCCAACGCCGTCCCCTCAAACCAACCCTCGCTCTCTGTTACACACACACACATGCCTCCCTCATCAGTCTTATCGGGGTCTCAGCACATGGCCCTATCTGTTTTTTTAATCCTATCTAACCTGGGCGGTAGCCCCTTGACAGACGGACATATTTGATCGTGGCCTACGCTGGCCTGGGCAGCAGGTCTGAGACATGCGACAGGATCAGGCCTAGGAAATGACTCATACAAATGTCTGACATTGATCTGAGGCTTATTAGACAGAGTATAAATCAGACAGTAGTGTTTGAACTCAATCCGGTGATTCGGAATGAAGAACATACACTCATGAAATACACTGATCACAAGAAAATACGTGGAGTTTGTAAAACTATTTCACTTTATTGTAAAACTATTTCACTTCATATGTGAACTTATTTTGTCCATTGTCAACAAGTGCCTTGAAGCCTTCTTACGTATAGATCAAAATGCAGCTGTATAGATGAAATCGTATCGTATTTGTTAAGAATATTTTTAACGAAAAGTGACTTAATTTGCTATCTGATTTTGAAAATGAAATCAATCAGAAATAAATGACTAATTCATGCATTTTTGTGGAGTTATTGCAATAAACATTTTTATTTTTAAATTTGATTTGAGAAAACAGAACATTACAAAATCCTGGTAGGTCTGATTTTTTTAGGTGAGAGGTTTGATATCATATGTGACCACAAGATTTACAGTAGAAAAGCATTTGTCTTTGCACTAGGCCAACAGTACATCCTGTCTTCAGTGGAACCTTTCATCTTGGTATGGAACCATACCATACATTTGGAGATGAAAGGTATACCAGATCCATTTTCTATAGACAGCAGATTCCTTTGAGTCAAATGAAAAAGACTACATTTAAATGATTGTCTCACATGCCAAATTTCAAATAAGATAACTTAAAGTACATTTATTTGGCCAGACAATAGATTTGTACATGTGGAGTCAGTATTATTTCTCGACACCAATCCCATAATAAGCAACCAAAGAGAAAATGAATGCCTTTGTTGGGAACATCCATTTGTTCACATAGTGCTCTAAACAGCAGATTGCCACTGTATTATCCACTATACAGTGCAGTATATAAAGTGGATACTCCGAATGTATTCTCAAATGTGTATTTATTCTTACTGTGGGATGAGAGGATGGAGTAGCCAGGCAAGTTTGGTCACTGGTAGGCCCCCTTCTGTCAGTGGAAGCATACTGCAACTGTAGCAACTGTAACCCCCCCCCCCTTTTTCTATAAAGTCAGATTACTGAGTCAGAGACTGAGTTTGAGCTTGAGCTGTATGAGAAGTCAACACAAACATAACACAAACACACTCCTGGATACTTCCATGTACAGTATCTAACATGTACACAGACCTAAAGGCACGCATACAGTAAATATGTTCATATAGCACACAATAACATACAATTTGTGAGGACACCTGCATGCATTGCTCCTTCGCTCACCCACAAACACTTCACACACTCATACATACACTCCTCATAAATCCAAGGTGTCTGAGTCATGTCGGTCTCTTACAACTGAAACATCTTGTAAATCCCTCAGCAAATGGCACAACAACCACCACCAACAACACTTGATATCACTTGAGGACGGGCCTCTTAAACACTCCTGAGGCTCAAAGTCCTGAGCGGCCAAGGCACCAGAACGACCCCCTGTCCACTCTCACGTCTGAGCCTATCCTGTCCGTACCCAAATTTGTGACGCTTTTCAAGTTTCAAGTTCCCATAAATAATGGTGAACGCGCCCTGTTTCTCTGAATAGCAGAGACGCTCACTGACATGACTGAGGGGTTTGCTCACTGCCCCGAAGCTTACCGCTTGGTGCCGGCAGGTTTTAAGGGCCTACCAAGTACTCGAGTCACGCAGCCTTTCATGTGGCGTCGCATGGTGTCATTGGCTCCAGTGGCTGACCAGCTCTGGACATGGCTGTCAAAGGTTTGATAGATGGACGGGACAGATGGACACAGGATCAGACAGATGGAAAGACATTTTAATTGTCCTTTGTGAATTTGTTCATGGAAGCACATGTGCATGGTGAGGGTAGCTCTGGAATGGCAGAGAGCCAGGACCTGAGTGTTTCGTGATGTGTGAACATACTATCTCTGAAATATGGAAAGTATGGGAATGAGCTGTAGTATTTTAACAGTTGTTACAACAACTTTACTACTTGTCATATGTGTGACCTGGTCTTCTAGGAATAGCTAGACAGTCAATACCTGGGGAAAGTGAATAGTAATGCTTGCATATGCTGTATACAGTTTTACATTAGAATGAAATATTGAACATGGAAGAAAATAGTGCATCATGTACCAATACATACAGTATTTTAATGTGTTTTAATGCATATTTGATCTGGTATCATCCCAGTACTGTTTTTTTATATCAAATGTCTTCACACATTGTAAACATTTTATTTACAAATCTTCAAAATATTTTGTCAACAAAGTTGTTGATAAACTTATATCAATATCAATAACTCTTAATACAGTTCTTACAATATAACTCTGGACTTCAATTCATTTTGCACATTAGAACGGATTTGTTGCTGACAAAGGCGTAAAGAGCCATGATGTAATACACCATTAATAGTGCACTACTCCCCATAATGCATATGCTATCCCAATGTAAAACGAGCGTCAGTGTTGGGTGTAAGCAGGGATGAGTTATCGCCTGTGGACACCTCCAGCCTTCTGTATATGGTGTGTCTGGTCTGCTGTTGCGAAGCAGCTGAGCTGAAATGTGTGGATGTGTGTGTGTGTGTGTAGAGGAGTATGGATGTGTGTGTGTGTGTGTGTGTGTGTGTGTGTGTGTGTGTGTGTGTGTGTGTGTGTGTGTGTGTCAGAGAGTCAGACAGATCGGGTGCTGGCTGCCTGCTCGGCGGCAGCGGCGACTTCTGAGGGCCAGCCACAGTTGTTAAGGGTTAAACTCCTGTAAATGGTGTTGACTGGAGATCAGCGGGGAGTTGAGGAAGAGGAGGTGGAGGAGGAGAGTCAAATCGTGGGTGGGAGGCTTTGGGTTAGATCTGCCACTTCGACCCAAACATGTCGGGACCCCCACCCCCCACTCCCAGCACTACCACACCCCAGATCCAACCCAACGTTGCCCCCCTCCACAGCCCACCTCGTTGGCTGTCCTAACCCCGGCGTAATGACCCGGTCTCCATGACGTGGGGTCGGGGCCCCACTCGTGCAATATGCCACTTTAATGAACCTAATCTCAGCCGCCATCTAGCGCCGCATCTCCGAGGCAGAAAATTAATGAGGAGAAGTTAAATGACCCCCTTTCATGTGTACAAAATTGGTTTTTCGAAGGATTAAGGGATTAGCAGGCCACGTTAAGTCCTCCAAGAGCGCCGATGCCCCGACACACAAATATTCATTACACGAGACACAAAAGGGCGTCCGAGCGTCGGCTAACAACCGACACCCCCCCTCACCTCCTAATCATTATCAACCAGGAGCCACTGATCTGATGCCCGCTCCGCTCCGACCTGCTCTGCTCCTCATATCTCCGCTCTTTTCCTGCCATTATCTCTGTGGACATTAGCATGAGATAAGCCTCGTCCGAGCCGCACGGCAAAAAAAAAAGAGGGGGAGAAAAAAGAAGGGAAAAGGGGAGAAATTTATGTATGAGTGCTTTTGTTTCTGAGGCCAAGTGTGGTCCCGGGGCTCAGATGTCCGCGCGCCCAGGCCCCCTTACGCGTGGAGGGGCTGAGGGCTCAGCCAGCGTCAATCGGCTCTAATGCTAATAATGCGGCTATCTAACCGATACAAAGCCTAATGATTTCCTGATGGCTGGTGGTTTAGGGTGTGAGTAAAGGGGTTTTGAGCTGTCTATGGTTTCTTAGAACAATAAATCCATGGTCGAGAGACGGCGAGGCAGACGCTCAGAAGCAGCTTTTGGGGGAAAAGGTCCTTCCAGGGGGTCTTCTTTTCCATGGAAAAACTGTCCTTTCGAAAGTTTTTTCGACGAGGAATTAATTGCAGGTGATTGAGCACATATCTGCCCGTGCCCTTTCTGCACTCAGCAGGTGGTAGCGTGGAGGCTGACAGCGTGGAGGCTCCTCTTTCTCTCTCTCTCTCTCTCTCTCTCTCTCTCTCTCTCTCTCTCTCTCACACACACACACACACACACACACACACTCACACACACACACACACACACACAAGTGCGTACACACACACACACACACACACATACACACACATAGACTCACACACACACACACACACACAAGTGCGTACACACACACACACACACACACACACACACACACACATGCACACATGCACACACACTTCAACAAGCTCTGTCTTGTGGTGGTCTGTGAGTGCTTTACAAGCACACACATTTGTATGTGTGTGTGTGTGTGTGTGTGTGTGTGTGTGTGTGTGTGTGTGTGTGTGTGTGTGTGTGTATTGGTGTGTCTTGTGCTTGTGTTTTTGTGTGTGTGCTGTGTGGCAGTGTACAAGTACATGTGTGGCTGTGTCTGATTTGTTGGGGAAGAGGGGAGAGAAACAAACGCTGCTGGCCTAACGAGAGCACCATCGATGTGGGCCTTCAGTGGACCGTCCGTCTGGCAACCACAAAGAGCCGCTGACATTCAAGCCCACAAAATATTTTGTGCCATTCCTTAAAGGTCAACACCAGGGCCAAGACCGAACATCACAATAGGAGCGGACCAAAAGCAAAACAAACCTTTCCTTTTTCAGTCCACACAGTTCTACTGGCTCATTTGGGGGGAAATTGTCTGTTTGCCAAAGCGTTATCCAGCAAATGTTTATGTAATTAAAAACACCAAGTAAACCTTTTGAATAGCCAAGTAATATAATACATATTTAATTTTAAAGTTATGATTATTCCCTTCCGTCCCAAGAGTAGAAGTTTGTGTTATGACAGCATTATCAAAATAGAGCTTCAGATCATTGCCTGAGGGTTTTTTTGTGAATCTGGCAACTGTTCCTTTATACAGCAGCTATTGAATGAGATGAATTGTGTGCACTGCATCCCTTGTTTAACTGTCAGTCTAAAGCCCCTTTTTTTCCCTCTACATGGGGATTTAGCGGGCAACTCTGTTTTTATATTTATGCTGTGGTGTGGTAACATCTTTGGCGAATGAGTGATCATGTTTAGTTGAGTTGGACCGAAGATTTATGAATATTCAATGAGAGCCATCTTTAATGTTTTGTCAGCACTCTGAATAAATGGTTCTTCTTGAGAAGTTGGTGCAATAAGCCAACATTCTCAAATGATTTTTATTAGAACTGCTTTGCATTGCAAATGTGTCTTTAATTGAATCAATAAATAAATGCTGAGTCTATATTGTGGTCACATTTTAGAAGTTGACCTAATGTCCACCCTCCAATTTGTTTCTTTAATCTATTTTCATACATTCAGTCATTTAGTACTTACAGGAATTTCAATAAGTATTACTTATTGTAATTAAGCTTATGAAACAAAAGATCCTAATCCACAATCCATTATGACCTTAGGTGGGGTTTTTTTAAAGTCACTTTCGGTTGTGTGTTCTTGACAGAGCAGAACCAGTTGTGCACAATACTCTTGCTCTCCCACTCCGTTTGGCTCTCACAAATTCTCCCTGCAAAGTCTCCCTGCAGCAACAGTGGATCTTTTCTGTCTCCCCTAACCGAAAAAGTTTATTATCTTCTTTCTGTCTTCTTTCTCTGACAAACTCTTGCACACTCTATCCTTGCTATTCTTAATCCACCTTTTCTTCTCAATCCACCCCTTTCTTTTTCTAACTTAGGTTTTACCGGTTTCTCTACATTCACTCTGTCCTGTTATTCCAGCATTATCACAAGGTCAGAGCCACATGATGACCTCCTGAGTGGACGACTGGTACTGTACAATGAATTTATGACCAACTACCAGCTCCCCTTCCTCTTTATACCCCTTATCTCTCTCTCTCTCTCTCTCTCTCTCTCTCTCTCTCTCTCACACACACACACACACACACACACACACACACACACACACACACACACACACACACACACACACACACACACACACTCTACTCTCCCTACTCTCATTGCCCTGCCCTGCTGGTCTCTTGTTTCAACTCACCTAGGCTTCATTAGCTTAATAATGACTCTCCATTAAAGAGGGCGCGATCAATGGCATTTACATTCTTGTGCACGCCCTCATTACGAGCAGTCCTGAGCAGGTGATTAGGAACAGAGCGGAGACAGAGAGGGGGGGGGAGGGTGGAACAGGGAGGGTGGAGACAGATCCAGTTGGTACTGACCTGCTGCTGGTTCCTCATGCTCTCGTCATGGTTCTTCTCAGAGGAAGGGAAAAGCAAGATGGTGCCAATTGTCCATGACTGTCTTAATATAGATTGCCAGGTACTTGACAATTGCAATGGTGAATTGCTGACTCTAAAACATATTTGTGGCGCTCGTATTGTTTTTCTCATTCCATTTTATTGCTATTTAAAGGTTAGAGCAGGAGTTTTGGTCCCATTAGACCAGTAAGGGATATCGGCCACTGAGGAGTAAATTAATGGATGAGGCAGAGGTGGAGTTTCCTCCATTTCTGCCATTCTGTATATCGGGACTCCTCAAAGGCCGTTATCCCACTTGTACCCCAGTGGCCACTCATGTATGTAGACAATAGGCATGCATCTAGTCTATAGCAGACAAAGGAAACATTGCACATTTGAAAAAGAAGCCAACCTGTTAGGTTCGTTGTATTATTTTCTCCAATCACAAACTATTGGTAAGCCTTCTTTGCATGCTATTTGCTTGTTGTCAACCACTGTTTACAATGGTTAGCATAGTTACCACTCAAAAGTGCATTAATATGGAATGGTGATTAAACTTTTTACCAGATCACTTCATAGGTGTCCCAATACACAGAATTAATAGCTCGCTGTCAGCCAATCAGAGAATGGTATTTTTTGTCTCTGGGGTATAAAACGTATTAACAACTGATTGACATGAGCCTTATCAACCTCACTTAGGCTACTGTATAACTGTGGCCAACGTTGAGTATAATTCAATAATATTGAAACAACAAGCCGATTTTAACAAACCACAGCAATATTAATGCAAATTAAAAAATAAAAAAAGGAAATGTAGATAGCATGGCTGCTGAATCAATACCGCAAATACATATTTGATTGATTTCCAAATCAAGAATAACACAATATATATTTTAGCATAATGTACCTAAAATATATTGTTCAAGACTTGTATCAGACATTACATGAAATGTTGTTTTCATTAATATACACCACATCAGAGAGAAAAAATTGTGATTATTTGTAGAAATATTTCAATGGCAGACATAAAAATACCCCATCAATCATATGACAAGGACGCTGTGGCACTCCTAGGGTAAATAGACCACTCATTCAACATAAACCACAATCTAAATTACCAGTGGTCAAACTTTGGTTATGAGATATTTTTTGATGCCATTTTTGAATCTCTATGATGGAAACATTTACAATTTTACACGCAACATACTGAATAGTTTGCCGTGACATTCAGTACAAAGCTCAACAGCCACTGCCAGGCAGCACACACACACAGCTTTTGGACAGAGCTACAGTATATCCACATAATCCCATTACAGACGAAGGACCAGGCCCTTTTTCTTCAAGAGAAATCTAAGAGTTGAACCTCAATGGAGGAAAAGAGAGAGAGAGAGAGAGAGAGAGAGAGAGAGAGATGTTGAACATGGGTGCAGAGAGCACTCGATCTATGGTTCAAATTATCCTCTTAGGTCCTGCTTTTTTTTTTTTGATGTGTCTCTGAGACAGCCGCGTCTGCTGGAAATCCATGAGTGAAGCATCCTAGAGGTTATGAGAATGTCAACACTGCAAATCACGGTGTAATGACAATCCCATATGCTCTCTGGAGCAAAGTCTCTTTCTCTTTTCCTTACTCTCTCTCTCTCTACCTCTTTGTGTGTCTATCTGTCTGTTGGTTCCTTTCACTTGTTCTTCTTCACTTCTTGTATCTGTCAGATTCTTTCTGTCGTTGATCCGTCTGTTTCTCGATTTCAGTTGTCTAATCCCAGTGTGTCTCTCGTATTTACATTCCCTTTTGCTCAAGTCTTACTCTCTCTATCTTTCTCTGTTCATCTCTTTCTCTCTCTCTCTCTGTCTCTCTCTCCCTATCTCTGGCTCTCTATCACCCTGGTCCTCTATTCCAAAGCTGAATAAATGTCTTGTCTTTGGGCTGCCCCATTCGAGTTCAACCTGTTGTGTCTGTTCGGGCAGCTCCACTCCACATACGTTTAGCTTTGGTCACGGCATTTCTCCTGCTTTAACACAGACGCAACAAATATACTGTACATACAACTTTATTGCACACACAGAATTCAAAACTCTGAAAACCAAAAGGAAATACATTTTAATCCAAGAAATCAACATAATGTTTCGAGCCTTATGCCTGGGTATGGCCGTGTGACGATCTATTCCAATATCTGCTACAGCTGTCAACCTTTGCTTGAATGGTCAAAGGGAGAAACATAAATTCAGGTCTTGTTAGAGGCAACGTGTTCCCTGTCCCATGCTCAAGTGCGCATGCACACAGACACACTGACACCCACACACACTCTCACAGACACAGATGCACATAAGCTTATACTCACTATCTCTCTCTCTCTCTCTCTCTTTCCTTGATACTCTAACAGAGACAAATATATACAATACAGAATAGGTCTGTCAACTCCCTCGGAAACACAATGCACGCATCAATCACGAAATGATGAACAGGCAACAGCATTTCAACACCAGGCAACAGGCTTCATTTGGTATTTTTAACATATTTTTTATTAGGTCCATTAAAGCTCTCTTCCAGGAAGTCAGTCTTGTTTTTTATTTATTTATTTATTTTCTAGAGCTCTAGAGAGTCCTTTTCATGCTCCCCTGTTGAGATTTTTATTTGGTCTCTCTTTTAAAAAAACAAAAACAAAATAAAAAAACAGACATTTTTCCACAGACTTTTGAAGTGATGTTTTCTCCTAGCCTATATGTGTTTTTTAGAAGCATCTGCTAGTGTGCTAATCCAGCGATCTGGGAGTCAGCAGGGATGTGGGGAGCAACCATGCACCAGCACCCAGACCCCTCATGTGTGACTGGGTGTGTTGCTCCTCCAAACACACTTCTCACTTCCAGAAGAGATGTTAATGAAGAAAAGACCCTATGTAAACTTTTTTTTTCAGTTTTGTAGGATTGTTTTTTTTTCTTGTTGAGTAAGACCACAAATACAAACACACAACATGCATAGAATGTGAACAAATAAACAGTGTCTGGTGATGTATAACATAAATAAATTGTTATTGTTAAGCCCTATTTTTATTTTTACAAACTCCTGAGAAAGATGTAGCCTGAGTTAATAATATATCTAATAATATGCTATAGTATCGGGTGTGTGTCTCATTACAGGCATTTTAAGAAGATGCTGACATGAATATAAATCACAGACTACAATGAACTTGCATGGCATTTTAATTTGGGGTAGTGCATTTTTTTGCCACAGGGACAGCATTGCAAATACCTCTGGGAACACTCTGAGGATAAATGTAGATACTACATTGTTTTTGTGTTGTTGCTGGGACAGGAACAGTGATTTGACTTGTTTAAAGAGGCCTTGACTGGCAGGTCACATTCACTTTGTCAGTGATTCCCCTAAAGGACAACATGAGGAGGAAGTCAGCTTTTAACGGGCCTCTCTGTCTTTCACCTAAATCATAGGTGAAGAATACAACAGATACATTAAAATGTGTTCCCGATAAGTGCGATAAAAAAACATAATATTATTATTTTAATGAAAACTGTATAAACAATATTGATATTAACTTCAATGAAAACTATGCTTCCATTTTTGCTGTTTGTTTTGTAGCACAAAATTGATGTACACAAAAGTAAGTTTCTATATGTAATGCTTAGTACAGTCTATTTACCTATTACCAACAGCACCCAAAAGTTTTCCAACCATTTATATTTTTCAAGATTTTGAAATAAAAAAGTTTTTGAAATAAAGTCAATTTAAATCTAAAATCATAAATAATACTATATATATATATATATATATATATATATATATATATATATATATATATATATATATATATATAACTATTGAAAAAACATGTATTTATGAATTTATAATACAGATTTGTAGGAAATAAAACCATTAATATACATATGAAATAAACAGACAATGTAAATTGTCCAAATATTATTCCAAAAGTCTAAGTGTGGATAAAAACAGAATAGTAGTACAAATCATATTAATTCTGCAGAACATGCATTGTTCTTAAATGAAGACAGTTATTAGTCATACCTTAAAGCATTCAACACATTTTGTACACCTCATTGTTATTCTGTGTCAGTATGCATACAGAGCTTCAACACAACATGTTCAGTTGCCATGGAGCCTTAGAGGTTGCATGTTAAATCGGCAGGAACAAATTTGTGCACATTCGACTTACCTAAACATTTCATTTGGTCTGAATCACTCCTGAGCCTCTCCCCGCAGACGGCGCATTAGTCTGACTTCGCCCTTCGCCAGTGGGATTTGATGGATCCCCATCCACCAGTGGCCTTGTGCCACCTTCTGGTGGGTGAGGAATAGCACAGAGCAGCACAGCTGTGGCTGCCGCCCATTCCAGCGCCACAGGGTCCATTTTGCACAGAAGATAACCCAAGGTAACAGTAACATTAAGACTGGAGTTTTTCCTGACCATCTCTAAAAAGACCGGGTAAACTGGTATGTTTTTTATTGTGACTCAGGTTTATATTTTTCATTGAAACCAGCAGAGTATATGGATGCCTGCATGTGATACAGTAGGTGTTACTTGCTGAATAATGACCTATTTTAAAGACGATTGGGTGTTAAATATTATAAACATATGTATCCTCAAAGGACATCTACAATACAAATAGTAGTTGCAAATCAAATCTGATTTGTCAGTGCCCCAGAAGTGACCTTTCATCAGCTCTACCCCATTGAAAGCACTAAAACAAATAGTGGTAACACATTAAATAATAATGTAATCATTTTGGTAGAAGTGTAGTGCTCTGTGTAGGTGCTTTTCAGTGTTGACTGAAATCCAATCCAATTACCAATCAGAGGTAAATTACCCTGCCCTGCATTAGGCATATGACTCATTAGCTACTCTCTGCAAGTGTGCTTAAATCTGGCATTTTAATTACCAGCCCAGGCAAACCAAGCCACATTGAATTTATCGCATCCTCTAGGTCTCTCTCTCAGACCACAGAGTGTTGTTTAGCCGCAGCTCCACGGCCGAATTAGAGGCTGTCTTCCACCACCCACCCCACCCCCCACACCCCCTCCTCCCACCTCCCTCTCTCCTCAACCTCCTTCCCCTGGCTAACGATTTGAGCTACCTTGACACCCTAATAGACTGCTTTTTCTCCTGGAGCCCGATTGAGCAGAGGCAGTGGAGCAAAAATCATTAGGTAAGCAAGATAATCAAAACCAAATCAGGCATTATCCCCCTGCGTACATCTGTGTACTCTGGCCTCGGACGAGACGACCGATCTCGCCACAAACCCGTCCACCCTTCCCACTCCTTCTTCTCTCTCTCTTTATCTCTCTCCTCCTCTCCCCTATCTGCACCCGCACTTCTTTTTTTTCTTTCTAATAGACGTCCCCCTTCATCCGCCCAGTCAGTGAATTCTCGGGGCCCCTGTCACATTCCCCCCTCCAATATTCATTTCTGCACGTAAAAGAGATGCTGACTTCGCAGGCGCTCAATCTCGCCGGAGAATATGACCCCTTCGGAGGAGCCGGGGCCACGAAATCGGAGCCACGGAACTATGTTATCACCGTTATTAGGGCGCTTTAAACAGTAGCTGGGAGTGCGGAGACACCTGGCGAAATTGGAGGCTTATTGTGATTGATGGGTTCCTATTAGGGCTTGTGTGTTATCTCTTGGCGGCTAAGGGGTGGAGGTGGGGGGTGGGTGTGTGTGTGTGGGGGGGGTTGGGCACTGAGTTGTAACACAACAGATTACCTGAGACTCCAGGCTCCCGAAGGATGTTTAAATAAAACATAGAGCACCTTCTCTCTCTTTCACTCGTTCACTCTCTCCCTCGCTCTCACTCTATTCTCCCTGGTCCCTCTTGTGCTTCTCTCCTTTCTCTCTCTTCACTTGTTTCTCACTCGTTCTTTCTCTCTCTCTCTTTTGCTCTCCTCTTCACTTGCTCTCTCTCTCTCTCTCTCTCTGTCACTCTTTCTATTTTTTTGTCCTACACAGCGAGGATGCTCATTTTCTTGCTCACCCCATTTCGTGTCAGGTGCGATTTGCCGAGCCTCGCCACTCAATAAACTGACAAAGCATTCATATTCCACCTCCACCCCTCTTCCCCAGCCCCCTACTCCTCCATTCCTGGTGAAAGGGGGGATGCTACGCTGAGACACTGTTGAAGGCACAACCAGAGAGGAATCACATTACGCTCCAAGGTGCTCCACTCCTCTCTCGCTTTTTTCTCTCTCCCCCTCTCCGTTCTTCCGTTCTCTTTTTCTGCCGTGCGGTGCCAAAATGATGGATTGTGACTCGCAAACTGGGTGTCCGGCATTACCCAATAAATGACTTTGGCCCCTACTGCCAGACCTTGGCCAGACAGAAATCAATATTTCACCATTAAAATCTATCAAAGAAGAGTTAAGGCCTGCAGCTGTCCATGCCGCCTTTTTGCGCTCGCCCAACATTAAACTCGACACTTGTAGTACATGAGTAATCAATATATAGTGGTTCACAGATCATTTGTGGTCACCTCTCTCGTCATGATGGATGCCTTGAGTGGTTGTGATTCATTTTGTCACCCCATTAAACCCGATTCTGTCGACTTCTCCCTTGATTTCATTTGGGGGATCATTCTTCACACTCCATGAGAAACTGAAATGGGAGCACGAGAGAGAAGGAGAAATAGAGAGTGTGTGAGAGAGAGGGAGAGAGAGAGAGAGAGCGAGTGAGAGAGAGAGAGAGAAGAGAGAGAAGAGAGAGTGCCCCCAGCTACCAACCAATTTCCTTATTCCAATAAGTGACTTATAGAGATTTTGCGTCCTGTCGGGTGTGAAGAGACCCTCAGAGGCAGGACAAACATGCTTGGGGAGAGCCACTCTCCGCATGACATATGCAGAAGGTGTGAAGTGACCTGTGCATGTGAATACATCTACCTACTCTCCCGGAGACGAGTGAGCATAACCTCTACGTTCCCCACACACCCCCTGCCCCTCCACCCCTCCCCACACACACACCCCAACACCCCTCCCCACACACACACCCCAACACCACTCCCCACACAGCAGTATCACCACAGACAATTTTTTCAGCCACACAAATATCCTCCTCTTAGTGCCAGGGGGCAGAGAAATGTGATCAAACACTCAGTGAAAAGCCGGGGCCCTGCTGGGCAGTGAGAAAAAACACACTCTATGGGGTGGAGCAGAACCTCTGACCTTGCGTGGCAGCAGAGCGTCCCGCACTCCGATGTTTATTCATACGCATTTAGATAATTAGTATATGCTAATAGACAGCTAATTAATTATGTGGTATTAATTGATATATCCTTTGGACTCGTACAAAGAGGAATATATTAAATGTCTCAAAAACTTAATATAACATACCAAACTTTTAGCTTTAACGATCATTTAAAGGACCCTTAACTCTAAGTACTAGTGTCCACTTATCTTCTACAAAACATGCTACAGTAGCAAGGCAGAGACAGTGGATTGCAGGAATGCCTCTATGTAGACACAGAGAGGAAGAAAGAGACAGCTAGAATACTAGAATAATCTAGTGCAGTAGTCTTCATATAAAAATATAAAATATGTGTACCGGTCTGAGAGCTGTTGCTTTTAAATACGGAGATTGGCAAATTGGGGCATAACCCCAACATGAACACGACAGGTATGTGACACTGCAAGTTGTGCTTTTCTCATTATTTTTCTTAGAAAGACTGTTAAATAAAAGGAATAACACACCACTGCAATACTAAAGTAGCTCAGAGAACATCACTCTTGTTTTTAGTGTTAAATGGCAGGTGTTTAATTACAAATTTGTCTATTCCCGAAATATATCAGTTTAAACCAGTGATTAGAAAACCTAATTTAGGTATTGACACATTTCACAGAAACAAAAAAGCCATGCATTTTTAAAGCAATAACCATTGAAGAGCACCAATCATGCAGAGTTGATTTTGTATGTGAATAATGGATGTGTATGTATGTGTGTTAGTTAGCGATGTTTTTTGTACAGTACCTCCACAGAATGTGTATTTAATTTGACCACTTCAAGGACAGTACGGGGTTCTGTTCCCCCCTCTGCCTCAGCGCGTCTCTGGCCGCTGGCCCAGGAACACACGGTGATCGGCGCGGCGCGCGCTGGCTTCGCTACAACAAACAGCTGCTGGAGTTGTTGTTGTCCTGCTCACACCCTCCCCATATGCTGGGCCTCACCTGCTGGGGGGAGGATTATTAGGTACAACCCTTATTAAAACTGGATTTGTCTAGCCTCCTGCGAGAGCGAACCTGTTTGTGTATGAATACATGCACGCCCGCACACACACACACACACACACACACACACATACACACATTAACACACACACACACACACACACACACATGTGCAAATACGAATGCAGACACACACAAACATACACACACACACACACACACACACACACACACACACACACACACACACACACACACACACAAACGTATGTGCAAATACGAATGCAGACACACACACACACACACACACACACACACACACACACACACAAGATGCACTGCTTCGCCAACGAGCACCTGACAAAGCTGTCAGAGTCCTTACAGACATAAGCATGCACACACACAAGTGTACAAAAACTTACGCACACATCCAAAGTTATGCAAATGAGGGTAACATACACCTGTGAATGTGTGCACACTCTTTACTTGTACACATGCATAATTACACGTCCTGCAAAACCCTCATGGTCTCATCAGTGTCTAACAACCAACACATATGCACTCTTTCTCTCACTCTCGTACACACACACACACACACACATATGCATGTACTCACACAGACACATACACACACAGCAAGTTAATTTGACACTGCTTAATTAACAGAAAAGTGTCTCATTTAAAGTGATTCCCTGAACTTGCTCTCCGTGTCAGCCAGACTCCAGGGGTGCTGTTTGTGTTTATACATACCCCCTCACACATGGATACACTCATATGCATGCAAACAAGTGCACACACACACACACACACACACACACAAACACAACCACCCGCTCATTTCTGCTCTCATGTCTAAAGGTGACATCACATTATAGGTGAGCTGTTGTTTGCTTATTTCTTTCTTTGTGTGTGTGTGTGTGTGCTTGTTTTGGATAGAGAGGGTCCAATTACTATTCTTGGTGTATAAAATTAACTTAAATTGAGTATAATGTACAAGTAAACCTTGGGACACTATTTCCATAGCCAAGAAAGCCAGCACCAATTAAAAATGTGGTCCTTCACTATGTGTCAACATGAGGGCAAAAAACTTCAATTTGTATATAAGGTATGAAAATGACTGTGTGCGTGTGTGTGTGTGTGTGTGTGTGTGTGTGTGTGTGTGTGTGTGTGTGTGTGTGTGTGTGTGTGAAAGCACATTGTTACTGTTGAGTGTGCATTGTTTGGATCTGGCCATTGGGCCAAATGATAGCCTGGTTGTATTGTTCTGATGTCTCCGCTGTCCCATTCTGGCCAAGTTAATGATTTAAGCAGATGTAAATTCAACCCAAAATGTCGCGCAGCAGGAGGGATAATTAGTTGTGTGCATTTTCCAAAATAAATAATAAAAACTAATAGATGAGTCTGGGTTTCCCTGAATTAGCCAGACCTAAAAAGTACAGAGTGTCATGGCTGTTGTCTTAGTGTGTGTGTGTGTGTGTGTGTGTGTGTGTGTGTGTGTGTGTGTGTGTGTGTGTGTGTGTGTGTGTGTGTGTGTGTGTGTGTGCGCTTTAGTTTTCAAGGACACATACATATGGTAATACAAAGCATCCACATGACATTATAGACCTATAGCACAGACTATTTGAAAACCTACAACATATTATACATTTAGAAAAGACTCAGACATTACACTGTACTGTAGTTACTATGTAATTATAGTTACTATCTAATAATGCTCTCAGACCATTCTTGTTGCCTGTCAAATTGGTGTGTGTGTGTGTGTGTGTGTGTGTGTGTGTGTGTGTGTGTGTGTGTGTGTGTGTGTGTGTGTGTGTGTGTGTGTTTTTGTGTGCACATGTGTGTTTTAAACAAGATTCAGCATTGCAGTAAGTCCAGCCCAATCTTAGTCTCCTGTCAACAAATACTACTCAGAATATGGACACCTGTTTGTGCTATCCTGAAACAAGGCAAAGGGCTTTTCGGGAAGAAGCTCTGTGGTCAATGCATTCCTTCCCTTGGTGTGTGACACCTTGTGCCAGCAGAAACATCTCAACTATCTTCTAAAACATTCTTGCTTTTTAAAAGTAGATTCCCGATGGCATTTTCGACCTGTTTGTATTGCAAGTCATAACAGCAGGTTTGTCCAATATTCCAAACATTCCCTTGGCCAGTGGGCCTGTTTGAGAATAGGTTTTACGATTAAAGCTCCGTTTGGCTCAGAGCTGGCACGGCTTCAGAAACCATGTGTGCTCTACAGTCAGATGCACCTCATGCCCAAAGCCTCGTGCTATCTCTGATGACACCTGCACCTGTGGGATGCCAAAGGAATTTAGGTCATTTCCAGCTTCTTTCAAACAGTGGATGAAGGTCATGTTTGTTCGGAATTCAGAATATACTGATGTGTATAACTCTAAAAGACCACTACTTTGTGTTGTTGAAAAACACATTCATAGACCAAAAATCTGTGGAAGCCATTTTGAGAGAGTACACAACCCTAGCTGACCTCCTGTCAACCGATCACTCTAATAATAACCAAATCTATCTGATCCAGTTATACGATTCAAAATATGACCAACTCCAGAACAGTGAACCTGGTCTCGATTTTAACATGTGAACAATTAATTGTTTGTTCTTCCAAACAGAGCATATCGCACAACATAATGCATTCAGCGAGTGACTGTACCAGACAGTGGAACAAATAGATGCATCCCTCGAACCCTTTGACATTTCACGCAGTTGGTGGTGGTAGGGGGGGTGGTGGTTGGAGTGTGCACGTGACACCCCAGACACAAAGAGGGAGTCAGGCCCATGATTAATCTTGATTACGCATCGCAGAGATGCGAGCCGTGGCACCGCCGGCCATATTAATCAACATTAGCACAGCCGACACTTGTCTCCGGTGCTGGTTCTGCTGACTCATGCCGACAGGGAAGGCTTTGCGTCGCCGTTGTCGCAGAGTTGTGCTGAAGTCCTTTAAAAATCCCCTAAATGCTCAATGATGATGAATATAATTAACAGTGTTACTGCGCCTGCGCAGATCAGTCTCTGCACCACTGACTGATCATCAAGTTGAGCGTTGATGTTGTCATTGATCATCAAGTCCTGTCAACTAAGTGTGGTGTAGAACATTTTCAAATAAAAAAAGAGATTTTAAGGAAAAAATAAACTCTACCAAGTATTCCTCTTTCTGGGCAATACAGTAAGTAGGCTACACAGTCAGACCTTTAGTTTGCAGTTGTACTGTATACACAAAACATCTCTATAGAATCTGCATCCTATTGGCCTGAAGGCGACGCGTGGAGTGAATATGAGGGGTCACAGAGGGCAATGTAGTCACCGTTGGCAGCACCGTGTACGTGATACCAGCTGGGGCACTATCAGCAAAGGTAGCGAAGCGTCCCTCTGTGGGTGGGATGGGGTGATAAGTGTAAATATTAATGTAATTAAAACTAATCCACTTAACTGACATTGCACCGGCTTTTCCCTTGTTGGAGAAAACATTTGCATAATCCAATGTCAAAGAGCACAGTTTCCACCACACAGACCTGCTAGTCTGTCACTAAACTGGGGACAGCAAGGGGAAACTGTAAAAGATAGCGAGCGAGAGAGAGAGAGAAAGGGGAGAGAGATTAAATCGCAGTGCCCATTTGAATTTGTCAGTCAAATGTCATTGCTAACGACTGAGGTTGAAGGCCTGAACACAATTACAGCAACTAAAGTCTGAAAAGTTCTGAGTCCAATTCCCGGCTTCCACCCTTGTGCCCTTGAGCAAGGCACTTAACTCCTACTTGCTCTGGTGAAAATGGCCCTGTAATATAATTGACATATGGATAAAACTTTGGATAAAAGTGTCTGCTAAATGAATAAATGTATTTACAACTAACATTCTTGCTACAGTACTATCAACTGCAGGTTTACAGCTAATTAAAATGAGATTCCACTGTGGAGACCAGTAAAAGTGAAAGAACAATACAGGGCAAAAAACGAATGGATCAAAACAGTAGGAGAGTGAAATTAACCTATAAACTGCAAGCAAATGTATCCTCTCCAGTAGCATACAGTAGACCACCAATCACTGTTGGAGGGCACAGCCTTAAATGGGTCTCTGTGGGCCTGCAAACCCCCCAACCACCCCTCCCCTCCCCCTCTGCCCCTTCTCCATCCGCCCCCCTGGTGCGAGGCCCCCGATGGGACGGCTGTGACTGTGACTGTGGGAGGTCCGGCCGAGAGCTCCTGGAGATCTAGTCACATTCCTCACGCAAGTGTTTGGCATCTGCAAGGATCCTCCTGCTGCAGGACGGATGAGTCCCTCATCCAGCCCGTGCACTCACTCGGACAGAGACTGGGCCTGAGCACCAGGCTGGAGCAGACAGGGGTCTCTCGCTCCTCCCTCTCACATCTGCACGATTGAGTGGGCTTGAGATTCTTTATAACTACATTGGTGTTGACCGACACAATGTTTTGGGCTGTTTGATAGATTGGCAAATGAGGAATTATTATAATATCAAACTGTTGATTGATTGATTTTATTTTGACCACTTAAATACAAAATATGAAATAGTACTCTGTGTCATACATTAAAATACATAAATAGTCAGGGATGACACAATAAAGCCCACAGACTTATTTCCATTGTGGTCCTTAGTGTGTTATTATAATATCCCACTTCAACTTTTTTCACATGGAATAATACAACTATTTCACAATCACCAGGGACGTGGAAACAAAGCCATAAATAACTTGACTTCATATCTGATATCAACTTTAAGTAACAAGTTATATTAACGATTTCTTTCACCAGTGTTTTAAAACAATTTAGAGCTTCACCTATGTGTCAGTTTACTGCAATATTGTCAATGACATGAGTTTCTGAAATCAAAACCTGCATTAGAGCTAGACACCATGCAACCTGTCTGCTGCTCCTCTCATTACGACTGCATCAGGGCTAACAAAGGTGTTTCCTCAAACCAGAACATCGCCCCCTCTCAGACAGTTAGGTAGTGCAATAGCTCTTTTAGCTCAACTCTATATGAACGTTTCTTCTGCGCCTGGCATAGCTCGTGTTGACACAAACACACTTAATCTGTGCCTTTCTCTCTTCCACTCTCCCCCTTGAAACAAGCAGATCAGAGTCGGACCACCAAACATGTTGGCCCTGTCAGACATCTCGTAAAGATTAGCCTCAGTCCCTCCCTCACTGGACTGATGTGGACAGTTGTTGGCAGTGTGTACACACAGTGTTAACAACATGGCAGCATGAAAACTCAGACACACACACACACACACACACACACACATGAAGACTATGCTATTGTCCATTTGCGGTTTCTCCATGTTAGCTGGTGTAACAATATCTTTACATTTAATAGGACAAGTTGGCGAAGGGCCGGTCTGGGGCAGTAGGGAGGAAGACGGCAGGAAGGGGGATGCCTGAAGATGCTGCACCACGCTGGGCTTGGGGATGGACATGTGGGTGGACGGACAGGTTGAAGGGGTGAAAGGGCGTAGGAGAGTTGATTGGTTGGTGGGTGTTTTCTTTTTTTTTCCGTTTGTCTGGATGGTGAAGAGATGGTTTCCAGCTGTCTTGGGGTTGACAGGTGCACGTTTAGGAAAGGCTTTTCACAGTGGATCAGAGCAGTTGGTCCCGCTCTGCACCCCAAGGCCTCCAAACAACCACCAAACACACACACACACACATACACACACACGCACACACACACACACACAGCTCACTTGACGGCCCAAGAGTCCAAACAGAGCCCTCCTTGTTGATGCCACAGACAGAAAGGGAATAAAAAAAATATGGAGGCAGAGCTGTCTGCAGACTATAACATGGAAGTGACATCCCGAGGAGCTTTCAACACTCCACTCTCACGTCTTGGTTTCCCACAAACAAGACTCCAAGTTTCGAATAAAGAAGGCATTGAGACATTGGAGGACATTGCTCATTGTTTTGATAACTATCAAGTTGTACCTTAGTTACAGCAGAAAAGACTACAGTGTTGATATCCATAGTGCATCCAGAGTTACAGTGTTATTCACAGACTTGAATTAAAGCTGACTCTTGCTATCACCCCTAAACATTAAGACAACTTTCATATGATTACTGCTGACTGAGTCATAAAGTTTTAATTCACCATTTGCAGAATGAACACTAAATTCATTGGCCTGTGGCTAAAGTCACCTGACCCCATTTAATTTTCTAAAGCAAACATGACCACACCAGAAATGAGGAAAGGAGGTGAATTATCGGCCTCATGAATTATGAGCTCTTTCAGGGCAGGAAAGAGAAAAGAAAAAACCCCAAATTGCAAGACACGGCGTCCCATCAGGAAGCTGTATTGGTTTTGTGCAGGCTCCATACCTTGTTCCCATCAATGCGGTTCCATATTAGCGCCTTACCGTGGTACTGCAAACAGGAGAGTAAATAAAGTCTCAGCTGCTTCCTCCAATCTCTCCTCTGTCTGTGTTACCGCGTCGGGCCTCGTGTTTTCTGTGCAATTGATGACACACGGGCCCAATCGGGCCGAGACGCTTCCATCATCGAGCCGTGACTCCAGCGCCGTGTCAGCTGCCTTCCCGCGCCGTCTTTGAGAAATCGTCCATTTCACACCCCATAAAGTATTTCTTCCTGCAAAAATACATGGATTAAGTCTGCTCTACCCCTGTCCCAAAACGCACAAAATCGGACCGGCGCAACCTGCAGCAAATTCGACCTTTACAAGGCCTGTAAAAAACCACAGCGCGGTGGTACACTTTCAGAAAGGCATTATTTTTATGGAGGATGTCGGGAAATGTAATTGGCTCAAGGAATTGTATTAATGCTTCATTGTACACATATTAAATTGGTTTTACACTTGAAATTCTTATTTGATGTGGCCTGTTGAAATAGGTCAATGCTGATATTAGGAAGGCGAGGCAAGTGTGTGGATGTCTTTGCCAGCTCAGTGTTGGCAGTAAAGGACAGTCCAATGCGTTAGTGAAATCCAGTGAGATGTTCCGCACCTCAGTCAAAACCCGCAATATGTCTTTGACAAGGGTGTCTCCTCCAATACAACATTTGTAATCCTGCATACGCAACACCACATACTGCGCAAGGACATAATAAAATCTTGCTTCTTTTTTTTTTTTTTTTTTTTTTAAAGAGACGAAGGCAGTGAAAAAAGTGCAAACCAGAACAGAGATTTCCATAATCCACTTTGATTCCATTTAGTTCCATAACTTAAGCCTATTAGGGGGCCATGCTGCAGCAAATCAATGTGTTGAGTGAGCAGTCATGAAGCACTTCAAAGCAGCCACAATGGTGACTGACGTGGATTTCAGGCTAGCATGGCTTCCCTCTGTCTGAGGCGCACTATAGGATGTGGCATTGGGTTGGGAGGTAAGCCGTGGTGCACTGACAGCAAAGCCTAATCACTCTAAGCAGCTCCCTCAAGATGACCCTGCGAGGCTGAAAATAAAGAGGGGCTCAATCTTTTACGCCACTGAGAGCTTACTGATTTGTACATGACACCTTTGTAAATGACGGTTTACATGGCTTTAGTGGAAATGAAAATAGCCTTACACTTTCCTTTTCTGGAGGGGAAATTGGTTGTCGTTTTCAGGCGCTGCGCATTCTCTATATTTAGAGTATTCATGAGAAGGAAATAGATATACAAAAGAGAAGTGTAATCTACAATGTAACATATGGTATATCCCCAATAATTATAGCAAGACTGAATGTCATATAAAATAGCTGAGTAACTGTAATTAAATTACAAATGGCTGGTTTACCAGAAATGAATTGCACCCAGGGCAAGACTAATGGGTCTGGTGAATTTAATTACAGTTCATAAGCATTTGGTGGCTAAAGAACCATTAAAAATTGGGAATCTCGATTCAAACAAAATTTTGACATTTAAATATCATTAATAGCTATAAGGAACTTAATTTAGCTTAGCCTGTGCAACCATGGAAAACCCTTCAAAATTATAATTAAGTGTAATTCCTTCCCTGCTTATGAAAATCTAATCACCTCATTTATGGCGGATGGATAGATTGTTGTCTTTGCCTATGAGCATTTTATCTCTTCATAATGGCATCGCTGCTTGTAAATTAATTCAAGGGCTGCCAGCCACCTTGCCTGACCTTATCAGTTAATGTGAGTGTTGGCGTACACATTTTCTATCAGGGAATAGGTGAGTCAAAAGAGAAAGGATAGATAAATAGAACTGGCTGAGAGGAGCTGAAGAAGAGGAAGGGAAGAAAGACACAGAGGGAGAGAGAGAGAGAGAGAGAGAGAGAGAGAGAGAGAGAGGGAGGGGGAGAGAGATAGAGAGAGAATGTGCTGGTTTAATGTTGGGTTTGGTGCGAGTGTGTGTGTGTGTTGGGAAGGGGGGTGTGTGCAGAGAAGAGGAGCTCTTGTAAGAAGTGTCATCGAGTCTCGCAGGAGGGCCCCCGGACTGTAAGCGAATCCGCGCATGCAGGCACTCGATTCATCATCCTCCCAGCGAGGGCCAATATCAAGGGTCCCCCTGTTATCAGCACTATTTGTCCCGGTGTCACAACCCTGGAATAAATCTCTCGCCGAGGGTCCTCGTTAAAGGCCCCTCCCCCAGCCATTACTACACAGCGGTTCCCATATGATCACTGGCTCAACCTCGCCGACCTCTCACTTGTTTCTAATTAACCCTTCAACCCTCGCATGTAAGCCCAATTCCCTGCTGGCAATAAAAGCCAAGCCCAAGGCACCACTGGTGTCAGAGACCTGCTTGACAAATTGGGACGGACAATGACAAATTGTTGTGAAAACACTCAGAGATGGGGACACCATTTAGCAATGCTGGTTAAAAAAGGAGTGTGCAGTGACTTATTGGGTTTTAAAGAGATATAATTGATGGCTAATTGTTCGTCATTTTTGTTTTTGTTTTGTTTTTGTTAGAAAAGAAAAGCAGCTTTTAAGTTCATGACAAGGGTGTGATAAGAGCAACTATATATATAACACAGGAATTGTGCCAAGATAATAGTGAATATAATGAGTATATCTGAAATAGATTGAAGACACACACATAAACATGGACATATAAATCATCTTAAATCTTAATGTCCAACTACTGTGATGAATGAAATGAAGCAGAGGGTCATCAGTGATATGGATCTAACATAACATTAGGTCCATGGTCAAATGTAAAATTACATTTGGCACAGGTACAATTTTTTTGTTTTTCGTCTCTCATGATTATGAAGCTCTAAAAACAGTGAGCCCTGCTAAATATTGTTCTTCCCCTTCTGTTCCATTGCATTCAACACAAGGAGAGGAGAAGAGGAGAGGACGGCAAGGAAGCCGGCGCGTGCCCCCAATCCCATGGTGCAAGGACAGATCAAGAAATCCCTCTAAGTGCCTGTGACAAGTTGTGGAGGTGCGCTAAGCATCTGCCATGGGATAGCGCGGCGAACGGCAGGAGGAGCAGCGGAGGGGAAAAGACAGGCCCAAATTAATAGAGAAATATGAGTAATAGGCCCATCTCTCCCAGTGGCTCTCTGGGGGGAAAGCTAAATGTATGCATGAACCTGCTGCTGCTGCTGCCGCAGCCTCCTCATGGCCATCCTCCTCCTCTTCCTGCCGACCGCAAAGGAGATGGAATACATGGGGGTTGGAGAAGGCAGGCCACGGCTGTCTGGTGACTGGCTAGAAAACTGCTTGTTAAGTGAGTGTGTGTGTGTGTAGAGAGAGTGGGGGGGGGGGTGGAAGTGGCCATACCTGGTGTTTGTGAGATCAGGAGGCATTTGTAAGAATGATTAAGCAAGAGGTAAACACTGCATGTATTTGTGTGTGTGTGCGTGTAAATGTAGTAGTTACCACTGTATGTGTGTGTGTGTGTGTGTGTGTGTGTGTGTGTGTGTGTCTGGAGGTGTCTGTATGAGTGTGTTTGTGTGCCCTCCACTGGCATATCCCTTGAACGGTAATGTATTGTGTGCGCACCAAAGCCAAGCTTTAAAGCACGCCACAAGAAAAAACAACAAAAATAACACAAAATCACCTCTAGACACACACACACACACACACACACACACACACACACACGTCCTTTAAGGCAGACCGCTCGACTCAAGTGACAAAACACAGTCATTAGGATGCGGCGAATGAATAAAGCTGGCTTTGCCTCACCCCCACCCCAGAGACAATGCAGGTTTGTACAAAGCACTGAATAATGGGACAGGGTAACATGCATCATCCTTTGTGAGCCATTCTGCTGGGCTGTGAGGCTCGCCCAGAAACAGCAATCCACAGTCATTAGAGGGAGGTAATGGCTTTGATTTCGGCGGCATCGTCTCCGCAGGACTCCAAAGAGGCATCTCTTTAGCGAAGCGCACGGCGCAGCGCCGGGCTGTAAATAAACCACTCAAGCTGTAAATACATAAAAATGATTCTGTTTATTTTAGATGTTGAAATTCCTGTGTATCACTGCGCCGCTGGTTTACCACCACCACCACCACCCCATACACACACACACATACAGTCACACACACACACACACATGCACGGCTCAGGAGCCCTGGCAACATTGCACCATCTAGTGCCTCTCCTTTGAAGCAGCAAAAAGAGCATAATGCTCTCAATCTCCTCTGTAAGAAGCCAGAAGAGAAAATCCCATTAAGAAGAAAGCAGCATTGCAGTATGGGCCTTTAAAGTTTCACAGCTTTTCTGCAGCGTTTTTCCACGTGTAAACATGATTTTTGAGTAAAGTATTTCAGCTATACATTTGTGTGTTGTATACATATGCTCAGATATATGTGAGCTGAAGAATAAGCCATAGATTTGTTTACTTACACCCTATGCCAGAGAACGGTCCTTACCAAAGAAAAATATGTCTATGTCTGAGTATTTCATCCGGTACTGTGGCAGAATCAAGGAGCATGAACATATTTATATGGGCCGAGGAAGAATTCAGCATTGGAAATAGCAGAAACCATATTTTTGGGCTTAACTCAAATTCAAAGCTTTATTGGAAATGAAGAGGCCTTGATGCCAAAATGGAGAATAGACATCTGTGTCTGGATAACTCAAGTTCAACTTCAATATGAACTGTGGATGCGGCATCCAAGCAAAGCAATATCCCCAAACCCAAATGGAATGTTAAAAACCACTGTGATCTGATGTTCTAACAGGCGAGACAGGGTCTAAGGCTTTCGAAATGTGGCTATACGGAATATCGCTTCTCCATGCGCTGGCGACTCGTGTGCGTCTCCCAATTTACGACGCCGGCGAGCCCGGACAGGCTCTGCTCAGTGCCCCGAGAACGATGCTACTTAGTCACTACAAAGACAATGTATTTCTCTGCGGAGGAGTTCTACCCGCCTGCACTTTTTAATGGCCCTTAATTGAACGCGAGGAGGAGGAGGGGGAGGAGGAAGCAGCACCGGGCGCCCGAGAGAGCCATTCTCATTGGCTGGCGCTGCGCGCGGCTCTCGGCTAGCTTGGCCTGTCAGTGTTAATCAAGTCTCATCTCTTAACACTGGCTGCAGTTATCAATGGGGTGAAGATTAATATTCCGGGCGAAACAGATGATAAATCATTTGTACATAATTAGTGCTCTGCAAGGTTACAGCTGACATGAATTTTTATCTTAATTACGGGGGAAATTTGTTCCATTAATTTAATTTGGCTTGCACGAATGAGTCGACACCTAACAAAGTTAATCTTACACCTGTCAGGGGCTGCCTGCCTGCCTGCGGAATGGCCCTGGCTCGGGCTTGATCTGCCGGCAGTGGGAGAAAATGGCCGCCCCTCGCAGCTGGCATTGGTTTATGAGAGGCACTATAAAAAGGAGGGAGGAAGAACAACGGGGGAGGCTGAATGGGATGATTGTGTAATGCAGAATTCGGGCTTGTCGGGCTGCTGGAGGAGCAAGTGTGTGTGTGTGTGTGTGTGTGTGTGTGTGTGTGTGACTGCGTGCATGCATGTGTATATGTGTGTGTGTGTGTGTGTGTGTGTGTGTGTGTGTGTGTGTGTGTGTGTGTGTGGGGGTGTGTGTGTGTGTGTGAGAGAGAGAGAGAAAGAGAGACAGAGAGAGAGGTACACACACATGGGAGCAAAGTGCAGCAAGCACAGCCTTGCAAGTGATCCAAATGTACGTCCTCCTGCATTACGCAGACATAAAAAACACAATACAACAACACTCCCTGCTCTCCTCCAAGAAACCGTGTCCACCAGTGAAACCCATTCCTCCTTTCCCACATTCATGCCCCCTCCCCCCCTCCCCTTTTCCATGCACATTCTACATCGCTGGCAGATTCTCCAGCACACCCTATGGGCTGATGGATAGAATGAGACAATCGGTAGGTGAGGGGTAAATGAACTCCGTTGTGTGTGGGAGTCAGTGAGTATGACAGTGTTGTATGCACTCTCTCTCTCTCTCTCTCTCTCTCTCTGTCTCTCTCTCCCCGTTTTTTCTCCAGTACTGTCGTGATTATTACCGAGAGAGGCAGACACCTCATTCCCCTACTGAGGGGTGCGGCAAGGCACTCGACAAGGCCTCTGTCATGGCTAGGTGCATCACATAATTATCATCACGTGGTGGTGCAGGAGATGGCGGCTGCTGAAGTAGTTCTGGTTCCCTGAATTGTGCAATATGTCTCTCTTTCATCCGCTTTGTTTGTTGTGCATGTCAAAAATGTTTCCAAATCGTCCGTGTCCAAAACAGCATGAAAATACATGGATATATTTTATGATATAGACTACATTATATATCATAACATATTATACATCAAGTTCATAAACAATACCAAAAATAAATAAGTTATAATAAATAATAATTAAGGCTTTAATATAACCCATTACCATGCATTGAAATTAGAACAAACATAAACAGTAATAAGTATTGTTATATATTATTACTGTTAAATTATTGCAGGTTTTTATTTTTTTACAATAATATGTTTTTTAATGCATGCTCTATATAAATAACCCCTACATTGTCAGAACTCTGGATTGATATCGTCAGCTGAGGGCTTATTTCCCATCTCTTGAAAAGAGATATTGATCTTTGATTTGCAGATTCGCCTGTACTGATAGCACCATACCCACTACATGGAAAACTGACTGCAGCACTGCTCTGTAAACCAAACGACTCATCACGAGGGAGGAGATGAGAGGAATTAGGGGAGTAAATTGGAGATGATATTAAGGTGCAATAATTACCTGACTAAAGGCTGTTGGAAAAAGTAAAAAAAAACGAGGGAGAGAGAAGCGAGATAGAGAGAGGGAAAAAACAGAAAGCCCCTAATCAAATTCAAGTGCGGCTCCTCAGTCATTCAAACTGGCAACTCTATTACCTGCCGTGATTCATAGTCCATTATGGGCTCCTCCATTTTAATAGAATGTCTGTCTGCTGTAATACAGACGCATCAGGCCAAGAGAGTATTTGTCACGTGAACGGTTCCACCTGGAGACCAGCTTAACCTCGTCGGTCCGGACAGACAGACTCGGCACAGAGCGGCGGGCTAATAGTTTAGCCCAGACAGGAAGGCTGCCCGAGAGAGACCGACATGCAGGCTTCAGTAATCACTTTCATAGGAGTGATGGTGATGAGGATGTCAGTGATTATGCTGATCAGGATAATGGTGAAGGTAGCAAATTGATGGAGATAATTCTGATTCTGATGAAGGGACTAAATGTAGAAAAATGTGTCAGTTTCAGGAATAGTGGCATTATATTTTTTTTGTGTCACTTTTTTTGCCACTGTCTAAACACTCTAACATTTTTGTTCTGTTTTTTGTGGAGATCATGTATATGAGCACTGAAGTGTGAACTGACCTGAAATGATACCCTTTTGATGTCATCAGTGATGCAGACATTTGCTCAGAGAGATCAGATAAACCTGAACCGGAGTGCTGATCCATTCTAGTGATTCAGATGATGCTGCTCCTGTGACAACAAAGACAAAAACAATGATCACTAAACAAGATCACTGACCATTTTACCTACATGACCTATAAGGACTATGTCTGAAATCTATGGAAAATGTTATATTAAATTAGAACATTGTTTAGAGGAGAAAAAGTATGTATGTCATTTGGTATGCCATTTGGAGGGTTAATCAGTGTTTAAAGCTCAAACCTTATATGAGATGATTAGAGATCACATTTGGATGGTTAATGAGTTAATCAGTGTTTAAAGCTCAAACCTTATAAGAGATGACAAGAGATTGGATTTTCTTTTGTGTGTTGTTATTATTATTTATTTTTTTGTAAATGTCTCCGTTTTTAACAGATGTACATATGTGAATCTTGCATGTATCAATGTCCCACATGTATGCTAACATATTCTATGCTGACGTTTGACATGAATTAATCCATTTGCTTCTGATTTTCTCCTTTTCCCTCTTTCTATCTCTGTACCCAGTCAGTCACAACCGCGTGGGTCCTCCTTCTGACCTGGGTCCTGTTCAAGTTTCTTCCTGTTAAATGGACTTTCTTCCTTGACACCATCACCTTAGTGTTTGCCTTATTGAGGGCTACAGTAGCTCTGTAAAGTGGCTTGACACAATTTCAATTGTGATTGGTGTTATAAATAGATAGAATAAATGGACTTGAATCGATCTCAAAGTCAATTGCTATTTACCATACCTCTGTCACTGAGCGCTGTGTGAAATAGACACTTGGTGTGAGTGACATGCAGATGGTTTTGCATGGACATAAGAGACCCCTTGTGGTGAACTGACAAAGAGAAGGGACAGCTGAGCTCGGACAGACCCTACATTCTCAAACAAAGACTGACCCCTGCTGGTCAAAAGACTTCACCTGAAACTGAGATTAGTGGGTAAAATCCATTCAAAGACTGAAGTCAGAGAAAATAACAATCTTGAACCTTCAAGTCATCTGACATCATAGAACGTTGCTCAACTGTGGGTGGCTAAACTATTAACACTGTAATACAATACAACTGTACAAGTATGTGCAGTGCATCGTATAAAATAACTTTTAAAAAAGCGGTGGACATGAATGCCACTTACAGGCTTGGGAGATGGCATGGACTTCTTTCTTCTTACTTTCCATTTGATTGTTTTTAAGTTACCAAATCTTGAATAGCAAAGACAAAAATGCAGATTTGGAGACAACAGGAGACAATTTCAGAGAATATTGAATATTCCCACGACAATTCTGGAGCAAAAAAATAAAAACCTTCAGTGACACTATTACTAATTCTCAACAGTTCAGGGCTGTTGCAAAACAGTCAAACTGGCCCAAGGATTGATTTCTCTCTCCAAAGAACAGCTTCATTGTTCTCCCCCATCACAAGGCTCTCCCCTCTCACCCCCTCCAGCCTGGCGACTACCAGGCGGCCATTTTGTTTGCTCTAATTGTGGAGGTGGCAGATGCAGCCTGGGGGCCGGGCCAGACGGAGGAAGTGTTGCTATCCCCATCCCTGGTGCCCGGGCTACTCATTAGGCTGCCAGTCTGTTGTGCAGACAGGGGCACAGATGGTAGCGAAGTGGCACTGCCCCCTGAATAGACGTCGGCCACTCGCTGGCAGCCAGGTGTGAAGTTGTTTATAGCTGACCATAAGCCCGGACCTGGGGAGGGCTAGGAAGCTAGTTGCAGGGACTCTCTGCAGCACTGAGAGGGTCGGGTTACAAATAAGCAAATGGGCTTGGGCAATTAGTGAGACATTAATTAGTCATTACTGGGACTGCAGTGGACTTTTGTTGGCGAGGTGTTGCCAATGCGGGTGGTGAGAAAATGGATGTTTCTGAGGTAGTGATTATATGCTTGAATCACTCCATTACAATGGCTGGATTTTGAGGTAGATGTCCTCTATATTAGTCATCAATACCAAAACAGGTACAGTATTTGACGTCTTAGTTTTAAAGGTTGATATGCTTGTAAGAGCTGTCACTGTGGAACATTAAAACACTTCAATGGCCTGTTTTGTCTATGGAGCGTAACTAAAATTGAGAACTGTCTTCTGCAGTCATCTTCCTTTAAAATCATATGAAACATTGGCACAGACTTAATTCCATAGACATTCTTTATGTAAATGAAAGCAAATGGAAAGCCCTTGGCTAAAACGACAGAAAGCTAATGTGCAATATGCCGTGGCATGTATGGGACGCTGCCATAATCAAAGACAGCTGAGCAGCAGTTCAACAGCTGGGTGGCACCTCAGTCACAGCTTGACAACAGTCTGCTTTTAGACAACATGCCAAAACATCACACTCACACACACACACACACACACACACACACACACACACACACACACACACACACACTCACACACACACACACGCATACTAACAGCATTGCCACGGAACCTCTGCAGCAATCAAGTCCCCCTGAAATATCTGCACCTTAGTCTGTGCCAACAGCCTGACACCTGGTCGGTCGAAACACGACGTGCTGCTGCTGCTGCTCTGGATCGCCGGGGTTTGCCAGAACATGTCTGAGATGCCAACAGCGCGCGTTCTGTTCGAGTCATACGGCTCCCACCAGGTGTTCCCTCAATGTGTTTAATGTGGCCGTGACAAGAGCACAAGGCACTGACGAGTAGAGCATTTGGAAAGAGAGGGTGTCGGTGCAGACATCAGTTATCTTGTGGAGAATGTCTGCTGGTCTAGACCTCCACTGAAAGTCATTTGCTTGGAGTCCATTGTTTAATGTGTGAATGTACTGTAAAGCCAAAACCACAAACACTATCAACTATGCACAGCACAGACAACTAACCCTACAACTATATTTATAGATATGCTTGGGTACAAGAAATCTAAATCAAAATACGGAAAATAAGGGAAGTATGCATATTATTTTTTGTGTGAGAGCTGCAATAAGCTTACAAAAGCATTGTAAACAATGAGAAAAATCCCTAAAGCTTATAAAAACACAGGACCCAGTATAGCCCTGAACTTCAGCACACAAGTGCTATGCCAGGAGTTTGTCAGTGTGAACCCCGTGAGGCATTTACAGCCATTTGAACCCAAACGTGACCCAGGTCACACACTGCCCTCGGTACACAGCCAGTGTTGTCTTGTCGGGGTAACAGGTGCCCTGGTAACACAGTAGAGCAGTACTGTGCACCTAGCAGCACCACTCCTCCACCTCCACCACCACCACCTCTACCACCCACCATTCCCTTCCTTCTCTCTCTCTCTCTCTCTCTCTCTAGGTCTCTGAGCTCTGAAGGCAGCTGGGGTGGTAGCCTCAAGCCCAGATGTCTCTGTGAGGTATTAGTAGTGGGTCATGCTCTGGAATTCACTGCAAATCTCCCCCATCCTTCACTGCCACGGTGGCTTGTCGACCCCCCAAGAGTCTGGCACAACAGGAACATACACACACACACACACACACACACACACACACACACACACACACACACACACACACACACACACACACACATGCAGGGACAAACACACACACACAAGTGCAAACACATGCACCTCACTTGACATGCATCTTTATAATGTGGATATGTACAGTATCCAACTGGACTAGAACTAAATATTTACGGGTTTTGGTATAAGGACGTATAAGGACATGTGTTTGTGTTTATGTACTCATGTACTTATGTCTCATTATGTAATAGAAAAAGTGCAATATGTGTACAGACTGTATGTTATTTGTGTTGCTCTGAGAAGGAAAGAGAGAGAGTAAGAGTGTGTGAGTGTGTGTGTGTGTGTGTGTGTGTGTGTAGGCTATGCCAGGTCGGTTCTACTATATACATATTTATGCTTTATTATTAAATTTAGATTTTTTTAGATTTTGCTTGCAGTTCACTTTTGTCTTCATCACTTTCCTTTTAGATTAAGCTTTAGGTCATACATTATTTCACTTTTATTGCTCTTTTATGTCCGTTATATTTTATGTTTTATGCTGGTCTTTTCTATCCCTATCAATGTAATATTATTTCTTTAAATTGAGAATGAGATTCTCCTCAACTGGGAAACACTTTGGTTGACTACCGTTTTTAAATGTGCTATATTACATGTGATTTGATTTGACAAAACTGTGCAAAGACAGACTTAAAACTTGCTTCTGGCTTCCCCAAGCATTTGAATTTCAAAACATAGTCTTCTGTTGTTATCATTTGTGCTTTCAGGCTATTGCATGGTTAAATCAATTAATTTCATTAAACCTTCCAGAACCAATTTTAATGACCTAGCATTAAGCCCAAATCTATTCCTATTTTATAATATGACCGTGATGCACAAACACATTGAAAAGATATTTTGAACAAAGGTCTAGTCAAAACATCACTACTGCATAATTTGCCACCCACAGGATGGAAAAATACAGAATTTCACACATGGAGGACATTGTTTTAAAAAGATCCCCCCATTGTATGCCACTGAGGACTGGCTTCCTGTTCATGCATTGATCCTGGGCAAAAATATTTTTTCAATGGAGATCTCCATTGAATTTCTCTATTAGTCCAAGACTAGGCCTAATCCATATACGGGAAACTGGCCCTCTATGTTCCTGCTACCTACTCTTTCAGTGAAGACAGCTCCCCTGGTGTCTGCAAACCTTCGAGGAGGAGAACCCGGCTCTTACAGTATACTAACCACACATCATCGAGGCAGATTGAATGATGTAAATCTAAACTCCTCTTGCTTCCTGTGCGGCTCTCTGAAGCCAGGCACACTCATCTGGGAGGTCACTGGGGTCAAGGGTGCGTGAGTGGAACGTCATTTAGCACCGATAAAGGCTTGGGCTGACGTGTTCCATTTGCACAACCAGGTGGGAGAGGACTGTGACAGCGGGCTGAAATTGATGGGATGTCACTAATCGGCTGCAGCTGTCCGCACATATGGTTTTCCATACTCACGTTTTCATTTGAGAGAGAGAGAGAGACAGAGAGAGAAAGAGAAAGAGAGAGAGAGGGGGGATTAGCCTGATATTGGATTGAAAGCACAGACAGAGGATTCACAAAAACGTGCCAGATCTTCTGTTTTATATGAGATGTGTCATTAAATTGATAGAATTGGATAAATAATTGGTTAAAAGTATGTAGAGAAATGGAAAGTGTCCAAGTAAGAGTCTACTGTGCTTATGAAAGGAGGCCCATGAATAGATAGTTGTGTTTTGAGTCATGCCATCAGTCAAGGGAAATGTAGGCGTACAAAATATTTTTGCATCATATGCAATTGTTTGTTCATTTCCATTCAGCGTCTAACTCATTAATTTCAGTTTGGATGGCTGTCGTCTGTTTCTGTACGAACCGAAAAGCATTTCATCTTTCAGCATTTGCCCCTTTGCAATGATGTGAAGATATGATGCCAGCCTCACAAATGTTTCTGAGAAGATTTATGGCACAGTTAACAAGCTCAACACATTGTTGCGCCATCCCTTATGCATCAAAACACGCCCTATGTGTGGGCTTGTAAAGAGAAGTCAACCGTAACAGAAAAGTAAAAACTTTGGTAGATGCTACTGAATTCTGCCCATAATGAGAAAACAAGATGGACTGGCAAGGGAGCTCTCAACAGAACAGGATACAGGTTTACCTTTGCTCTCTCTCTCTCTTTCTCTCTCGCTCTCTCTCTTTCTCAGTCTCTCTTAGTTGGTCCTATTTAGTTGTTGACGGATAAAAGCCTTTTACTGACGACAGAAAAGATGGACAGTTTGACAGAAACCCCATCAGCTGGGACGGAACCGAACACCGCTCCCCAAAGCAATGGAAATACTTTCTAAGCAGCCCTGTGCACAGCCATCATCAGCTGACAAGTGCCTGTTTGCAGGGGTTTATGGGAAGGCTCTGATCAGAATATAAGTAGCTGTTCTCAAAGCCAATTTTCTCTTGATGGTTAGAACTGTTGTTTTTTTCCAATCTGAAATAAGATAAATAGAGTTTTCTTTTTACATTTTACCAAGTAGAATGATAAAGGTTAGGCTACTGTTGTTTACTTAAAGATCCATTCCAATCATTGATTAATCACTACAAACTCATCGTATTTCCTGAAAGTGTAAAATGGTATGCTAATGTAATGTTTTTGTCGCTTTCGCTTGTGATATGTCTTGTCACACATTAAAACCACCCAAAGAAAATGTTTTAAAAATGGGGATGGGATGTTTTTATTCTTGTTGCTGATCTATATTATTAAAGCAGTATAAACATTGTCTGGTCAATAAAGGGTCAATGTTCAGAGTATAACATTTTGCTAAACAGCCCTGTTACAGTACATCTGCCTATTTGGAGGGGTTGACTAGAACAGGTGTTTGTGTGCTACAATCTGGAGGCTGGGTGGTATAGGTTGTCCCTGTCACACCGGCACTGGGCTCTCCCTCGGCCACGTCCCCTCATGCCACTCGAGCACCTGACTCTCCTACTGCCACACCCCCGCTTTCCCCAGTCACATGGAATCTCTCACTCACCTGCCTATTAGCTCTACTCACCTGCAAGCAATCACCACATCATTAACTCTCCTACAAAGGTTTCCCGCATTCTCCAGTCTGTGTCTGGCCTCGTCGATCGTGGACTCAAGGACTTATGCTGTGCTCCTCTGTTTCCTGCCTCTTCCAGTTTGCGTAAGCGCTTTTGTTAGAATTTGTTCATATTTCCTTGGATCCTCTGTTTTCCCTTTTTTGGGACTATCTTCTGAGCTTTTGAAAGACTGAATCTTTTGATTGTTTAATCCTTCTGCAATCGGCTGAATTATCCTCTGAACCAATAAAGGAACCTGTGTATCTAAGGATCTGTTTTACCAGTCTGAGTCCGTGACAGAAAGCCATACCAACAACATTAACAGAACCACAGCTGGGGCCGGTGCTGCAGCTCCTGCAGCCATTCCGGTGCAACCAGGTAACCCGGGTCCTCCACCACCGCAAATTCCTCATGCAGGCCCAATGGGTACTCCAGCTGCTTACTATGGTGCCCCTGACAATTGCAATGGATTGCATTAGAGATGCAACCACACCGCTACCCGACGGACCGAGCAAAGATTGCCTACATCATCACTCTACTCTCAGGTAGGGCCCTTCAGTGGTACTCCCTTCAATTTCGCACATTGGCTGCTGCAAGTGGTTGGAATGAACCTGCACTGCTCACCGCTTTTTGCCAGGGATTGGAGCCATCACTGCGCCTACACCTCTCAGCCTATGATGATACCATAGGTTTGGAGAGATTTATTCAGTTGGCGATACGGGTTGCCCACTGACGAGAGAGCTGCTTGAGTGAGTTGAACACAGTGTCCCGCTTCAACCCAGGCCATCGACCAGCTGGACCCATCCTTGAACCTGGCATTGAACCTATGCAGATCGACTCCATACGCCTGACCCCAGCTGAACGTCAAAGGCGCTTAACCCAGAGACTTTGCCAGTACTGTGGAGCTGGAGGACATGCCATAGCAGCGTGTCCCATATGTCCACCACAGCCCTTGGTGAGTGCTGTCCAAATCCCCTCATTGTGCTTTTCTCCATTGTGTACCTCCGTAACCCTCACAGCTCCAAATGGTTTTCTTGAAGCCACCGCCCTCATCGATTCAGGTTCTGCCGGCAACTTCCTCTCAGGGGCGCTCTGTCGTCGCCTCAACCTCCGGAGGATCCGCTGCCAGTCCTCGTTCTCCCTCCACTCCATAGTGGGTAAACCCTTGAACCGACAATTGATCCACCATCTCGTTGGACCTATCGAACTGCATGTTGGTTGTTTACATGTCGAAAAAATCACTTTCCTGGTTCTGGAACACTCCACCACTGATGTCATCCTCGGTCGTCCCTGGCTGTTGCGTCATTCACCCATCATTGACTGGAGTTCGGGTAACATCCTAAAATGGGGGACAGGCTGTTTGTTTCCCTAACCTACCACTCACTCGTCCACAGCTCCTCTCTACCCCAGTAGCAATCTGTACCACTTCAGTGGAGAGTCCAAACAGCAGCCGCACAGTAGAGATTCCCCAGGAGTACCTCCAATTCAGTGATGTATTTTGCCCACAACGAGCTGCTAGGTTGCCTCCTCAACGCCCTTGGGACTGTGCCATAGACCTCCTACCAGGTGAGCCAGTGCCCAAGGGCAAGATTTACCCTCTTTCTCTGCCCGAACAGAACGCCATGGAGGAGTACATCAAGGAGGCCCTCAACCAAGGCTACATCAGACCATCTACCTCTCCTGCTGCATCAAGTTTCTTCTTCGTGGCCAAAAAGGATGGTGGTCTCCGACCCTGTATCGACTACCGCGCACTCAACAAGATCACAGTCAAATACAGGTATCCTCTTCCCCTCGTTCCATCCTCCCTCAAACTTCTGCGAGGAGCACAGGTCTTCTCAAAACCAGACCTGCGTAGTGCCTACAATCTCGTTAGGATACGGAAGGGGGATGAATGGAAGACAGCCTTTGTGACCCCTACAGGCCATTATGAGTATCTGGTGATGCCATATGGACTTGCTAATGCGCCTTCTGTATTCCAAGCATTTATGAATGAAATATTTCGAGAACACCTCCACCGCTTTGTGCTGATTTACATTGATGACATTCTAATTTACTCCAGCAATATGGCCGAACATCACCACCACATCGCATTGGTCCTTCAGAAGCTCCGTGAGTACAATCTCTACCTAAAAGCTGAAAAATGCTCCTTCCATCAGTCCCAGGTTCAGTTCCTAGGGTATAACATCAGCCACAACCACATCAGTAAGGATGAGGGGAAGGTAGAGGTGATACGCTCCTGGCCAATACCTTCAACTATTAAGGATCTTCAGCGCTTCCTTGGTTTTGCCAACTTCTACCGTTGTTTTATTAAAAATTACAGTAGCGTCACTTCTCCTCTCTCCTCCCTCCTTAGAGGTAAACCCAAGACTCTCTCCTGGAATGAGACTGCCACCCAAGCATTCGAGAAATTGAAGGAAGCCTTCACCACCGCTCCAGTCCTCACACACCCTGATCAGGATAGACCCTTCATCGTTGAAGTGGATGCATCAACTACTGGGGTCGGAGTGGTACTCTCTCAGCCGCAGGGGAAGCCCTCGAGGCTTTATCCTTGTGCTTTCTTCTCAAGAAAACTCTCACCGGCAGAGCAGAATTATGACGTCGGCAACCAAGAGTGGCTAGCCATTAAGCTAGCCTTAGAAGAATGGCACCACTGGCTAGAGGGGGCTAAACATCCATTCCTGGTGTTGACTGACCACCGCAACCTTGAGTACCTCCGAGAGGCAAAGCGTTTGAACCCACGACAAGCCAGGTGGGCCCTCTTTACCCATTTTAATTTTTCCATCTCTTACCATCCAGGTCCCAAAAATGTGAGAGCTGATGCCCTATCCCGGCTCTACGCTCCCGACAAAAGCCCTGAACACCCTGAGACCATCTTACCACCTCATCTTATTGTCAGTCCCATTGAATGGACCCTGGACGAGGACGTCGCGGAGGCCTCAGTTACTTATCCTGCTCCGGTGAACACCCCAGCACACCTCACCTATGTTCCAAAAACTCTCCGACTCCAGGTAACATCTGCCGTACATTCCTCACTGGGCTCTGGCCATCCCGGAGCCAATCATACACTCTCCCTCCTTCGGAACCGATACTGGTGGCCCGGGATGGCAAAGGAGGTCCGCCGCTTCGTTGCTGGCTGCGCTGAATGCGCCATGGCTAACGGCTCCCACACACAGCTGCGTGCGACAGACGGCACCGGCCAATCAAGCCAATCTACGGACGGCACCAACCAATCACATTACGGTTTTACTTCAATTCATTTGCATAGCTACCGTTGGGAACACCCACTGGAATGCGTTGACGGAACGCAGCTGTGTGTGGGAGCCATTAGACACCACGTCACCTACCAGAAGGGAAGCTCCTCCCGTTGCCTGTTCCCAAACGCCCATGGTCACACCTAGGGATAGACTTTATGACAGATCTCCCCTCATCTGATGGTCATACATGTATTCTAGTCATTGTGGACAGATTTTTCCAAATCCTGTAAACTCATCCCATTCAAAGGCATTCCCACCGCCAATGACACCGCCCAAGCACTCTTCCACACAGTCTTCCGAAACTTTGGCATCCCCGAGGACATTGTTTCTGATCGTGGCCCCCAGTTCATCTCCAGGTTCTGGCGGGCCTTCTGTTCTCTCCTAGGGGTGACCGTGAGTCTGTCCTCTGGCTACCACCCACAGACAAATGGGCAAACAGAAAGGAAGATCCAGGAGATCAGTCGGTTCCTTCGGACCTTCTGTAATGGCCGTCAGCACAGTTGGCACCAGTTCCTTCCATGGGCAGAGTACGCACAGAACTCCCTCCGACAGCCCACAAAAGGGGGGGGGGGGGGGGGGGTAGGTAGGTAGGTAGGTAGGTAGGTAGGTAGGTAGGTAGGTAATGTCACACCGGCACCAGGCTCTCCCTCGGCCACGCCCCCTCATGCCACTCCAGCACCTGACTCTCCTACTGCCACACCCCCTTTCCCCAGTCACATGGAATCTCTCACACTCACCTGCCTATTAGCTCTACTCACCTGCAAGCAATCACCACATCATTAACTCTCCTACAAAGGTTTCCCGCATTCTCCAGTCTGTGTCTGGCTTTGTCGATCGTGGACTCAAGGACTTATGCTGTGCTCCTCTGTTTCCTGACTCTTCCAGTTTGCGTAAGCTCTTTTGTTAGAATTTGTTCATATTTCCTTGGATCCTCTGTTTTTCCTTTTTTGGGGACTATCTTCTGAGCTTTTGAAAGACTTAATCTTTTGAGTGTTTAATCCTTCTGTAATCGGCTGAATTATCCTCTGAACCAATAAAGGAACCTGTGTATCTAAGGATCTGTTTTACCAGTCTGAGTCCGTGACAGTCCCAGCAGTGGAGGGATTGACTCACCGTTCTGTCTGCTGCATTCCTCAGAGTCCTCCCACTCTCTGGAGATAGCAGGCCTGGGATCAGACAGATGGAACCACATATGAAGAGATGAAGGTTCAAAAAGAAACAATGCAATATAGGCTATTTTAACACAAAAAAGACTGCAACCCTCAATATTATAAACTATTAAAGCCTATCTCATATTTATATTCATTGAACTAATGAACATGCACGTTACAAATGATGAATAAATAACACAATAAGTCCCACATTAATGTTAGTATACTTAATTAGCTAGGCTACTTTGGGTATTTGTAGAAATTCTATGAGGACACATTTTATGCATTTCATTCTGCAGTCTTTCATTCATTACTGTTCAGCAAATTATAAGCACATTTTACATGCTCTTGATGGGCCAGATGGTTTCATAAGATAATAAAATGAAATAACAAAAATACAGCCATTTTCATGCATGTTTCTGAAGCATGTCAAGTAAGTCATTATGGTAAATAACATTGTTGTACAGCACAATTTGTATATATGAGGACACCACAATGTCTTTGCAGTGTTATCATTTCAGTTGTTCTAGGAGTCTTTTCATTCAATCCAAATGGGGTTTTCAAGATTTTTTTTTTTTAATGCATCTTAGTCTAGAATTCACAAGATGTCAGCAGAGCATGATTCACCTATGCAAGTTAATGAACAAAACTCTGAAGTGAACAAAATGTGAATGGACGAAAGTTTTGGAACAAAAAATATGAATATTAGAAAATCTCTCTAGACTGCAACTATAATATAAAATCAAGGTAAAAACGAAATGGGCTGAAAGCTTGCAGTCTTATCTTCATTACATTTGGCATTCATTGAAAACAAATTATAGGTTATCATTTAAAAAAAAAAACTCATAAACGCAAAAACAATGGTGTGCAGTGATCTACATAGGCTTTTGGCAGAGGAGCTGATGCTAACTCTTCATCCCTGGTATCCCCAGACCCATGGACAAATTATGAGCCACTGGGCCCCTGAGCACATTGTTTTGACAATTATGAAAAATAACCCCTTAGCTGATGACTTCTGGCGAGTTTTATGGAAAGACATGGACAAATAACAATCAACAGATTCAAGGCATCTTGCCAATTACAAAGCATGATTATCACACTGGCCCCATTCAGATACCAGGGGTGGAAAACATAGTAGCAACTTCATGCAGAGGCTTGGGCTTCAGGGCCCAGTATCGTTCACTAATCTATCGCTGCCCTGACCCATTTGCTTCATTTCGCATTGCTCAATTTGGAAATGTTTCTCATTGCAGCATGCAGGCTTGGTCCAGCTTAACCAATCACATTGATAAGGGATTCCTTTACTTAGCTTGGAAGTCAGCCCAAATTTAACACCACCCACACAATTTGAGAGAAATTCAGTCTGGACTTGCTCCATTGAAAACTAGGCGACCAATCAAATCGTCCGGGCGGGCTTTATACAATTGATGAGAAACAGTGGCTAGTCATTCAAGTTTCATGGTGAAATCTATTCTTACAGTAGATGCCAGAGCACCGCCATATTTTTGCCCGATTTTGTTTATTTTGGCAGTGAACACAATGTATTTGAATGAGAGAGAGAGAGAGAGAGAGAGAGAGAGAGACAACGTTATCTTGGAAAAAACAATTATCAGTTGTGATCATTATTTATTATCCAAAAAATGTCCCTTAATGTCTGGCCCTCCCCTGCCACAGCTTACTCTCCCGTCATCTACACTATTTTATTCACAATCCTTCCCCTTAGGCTACAGTGGGACTAGTGGCTTGAAGGCTTAAGTGTGCATACAAATAATTTATCAGGAGCTGTAAGAATAGTAATGTTAATTTCTCTCCATTGTGCTGGCTAAACATATGGTAGCACAACTTCCATGACTCCCATGCATGAGAAAGTCTGCGTGCTAACAGGCTGTTCTGTTACCCTCTCCCGCCTTAAAATCAAAGGTGACCAGGCCTTCTCCGTTGCTGCACCCTGGCTCTGGAATAGTCTCCCTTCCCATATCAAGTCCAGCCCTAGATTAAAACTAATTTAAAAGCCCATTTTTTCCCTTTTAGTAGTACATAGTATATATACTACTATTACCACTGCTTTATTATTATTTTTGTCATTTTTTCTCATTCAGCCATTGTGTGCTGTATTATTATTTATTTCCTTATTTAAGGATACAAGGATACAAGGATACAAGGAAGTTTATTGTCACATGCATATAGTTACTGGAAGTAAGAAATGCAGTGAAATTATGTCTGGTGTCAGCCTATTTGTGCAGGGGGGGTAAAAAGTGCAGTAGAAGAGGGGTTTAGTAGATTAAGTGGCAAGGGCTGCATAAAAAAGGTGGGGGAGGATTGGGATTGGGTGGGGGGCACCAACAAGGAGCACCCAAGAGCAAGTTAAGCACTTTGGGTCAACCCTGTTGTGTTACATTTGCAGTGCCGACGCTCCGCACATGCACATCACGCACTGCGCGTAGGGCACCAAGTGCCTGGGGGGGGCACCAAAAAATGTGGGTCGTGAAAAATCATCACAATAGGCTACTGGTATAAATAACAAATAAAATATGTCTAAAGCATGTTAATATGCAAAAGCAATACAAAAGTAATATAGACCTAGACCAAATTAGAAACTCCTGTGCGGCCCTCTCTCCAGTCTCCCTCTGGTGCCCCCCTCCCTTGCTATATAAATAAATTGACTTGACTTGACGCTAATTTTGGTCTGGTGTGAATTGGCCTTTAGATCACTTGACTTGACCACTGATCTAACATGGAATATCAGTGGATTTAAATCATTACAAGTTGAGTTCTAGAATGCTTTGGGGCATCATCATTTGGAATCTTCTGAACATTCTAACTGTGCAAAGTAGAATACTGAGGTAGAATACTGAATCAGTTGGACCTGGCTACACCAGAGATAACACTGAGAGAGAGCTTGCTCCTGGAGATTTTACAAATTATTCACTGATTCACCTGTTTTAACTGTTTGATATTGGTAATCCTGCCAAGGACAAAGGAAGAGTATATTTTCTATTCCACTACATTGGCTGAAGATGGAAGTGAGAGGCGAGGTGAGAGGAGAGAGTGGTTGCTTCATGGGAGCCATGAGAGCCCTCTTGAACACCATCCGAAACCGGCTAAGACCAAAGAGAAAACGACAGAGGACCAAGAACTACCGGATCTGTCACAACTCTGCCATGGCCAAGATCAAGAGAAGAAAACTAAAGAAGCAACTGACAACTGGGCTGAACATCAAACTGAGCAAGCCAAACCATGTGGCTAAAGGTACATCTATGCGGGCTTTTCAAGAGAGGCGCAAGCCACGCTGGGTTCTCCAGACCAGAGAGGATCTCCAGCCTGCTGAACCAGCAAGTGATCCAAACACCGAGAACACTCTGGCTAGAGAGGATCTCAACCCTGCTGAATTAGCAAGTGAGGTGGCTAACATCGACATCACTCAGCCTGGAGAAGTTCTTCAGCCAGTTGAACTGGATCTTCTGGCTGATGAACCAGCAAGTAAGAACACAAATAACACAGCTTATGCTATACCTTTGGCTATCTAAAACCCGCAGTATACTTTTATGTGAATAACAGATGATATAATAGAATAACACTGATAATTCCTGGCTACAGATAAACTCATTCAAACCTTTCCTAACAGGTTGGGTTGTAGCTAATGCCCAGATGTGGAGGGAGATGACCAGACAAGATGGTCCTGTCCTTAGCGACATGCCCATCATGCACTGTAAGTAAAATATTTTAGTTATAGCAAGTACAATTATAGTGGCTAGGCCTACTTGGTAGTTGTTTTGGACTAAAGGCTCATTTTCAATGGAGATCTCCAAAGTGTACGAGTAGGGTCAATCTATATGTTATGGTTATGGTTATGGATTTGGCAGACGCCTATGTCCAAAGCGACACATAAATACAAAACAACATAATATTTAAAATTGAACAGGGAACAGATTAGAATGTTGGTCAAATATAATAAGGAGAATAGTAATAATAACTAGATAGCGGTACAAAATATGACCGCTGCTCAGTCCTGTACATCCTTTCAGCAAAAATAAATCACACTAATCAATTTGTCTCCATCTTTTACTCCATCCCCCACTCTTGAAACTTTTGTGTATGCTTGTTTGGCATGCCTGTGTGTGTGTGTGTGTGTGTGCGGCTGCACAGAAAGTAGCCTACTGGCGCTGAAAAGGTGAATAGATTGTAGAATAGCCAAAGAAGTTGTAGCATTGTTATAAAACCTTTAAAATCTCTAAACAATCACAAGTAGGGCAGTTCATCACAGTTCATCCATTGCAACTGGATTGATGAAAGGTCACTTACACCTGTAGGCTACATTGTATTTGGGAAAAGCAAAAGGTATCAGCATAATGTTATATTTTTATTTATTTATTTATTTATTAATAAACAAAAACATCTCTGTCAGTTCCATGCCGTTTTCAATAGCTATCAAAAACAAAGGTAATTTTTGGATAGATGGATTTTTTGTGAATGTTTCTTCTTCTGCATACGATTTTAGTCATCTTTAGTTCATGTGATACTTTATTGTCAATGCACAATTTAAGTAACAGTAGTCTGAAACGAAATGCTGTTTTACATCTAACCAGTGGTGCCAAATAACTGACATGTCCAAATGGGCCTTGATGAAATCGTTAACTAGACTGTTCAAAACACATTTTAAGACCCAAAGTTGAAGAGCTGTCCGTTGTTGTTCGTGCAAATATAGGCTGATTCATGTTCCCTTGCATTGTGTAACTGAGGTCCATGGCTTGGCTTTCACCAGACCAAGCTCAATCTTTTAAGGAATCAAAAAATAAATAGCGGGCAGATCAGGCTGGGTTCGTTCACCCAGCCTAGTCCATAGGTGGCCGATATTGTTTAATTTTCCGATTGAGATATCCACGCTCTGGCTATTCTAAATGCAAAAATGCATCAGGGACTTATGACAAAACTGTAACTAATAAACTAGATCCTAATAGAAAGCTGTTAGCTTCCCTAAGCTACAGGTAGGCCTATAAGGTAGGCCTATTTACAACATAAATTGTCAATAGGCTGTGCTGGCGACACAAATAAAATCTCCTTTGGAAACCAATGGCTTACGCCTTACAGTATCAAGCGGACTTAAACTGCCATATCGTGCGAAAAGTTGTAATAAAATTCACGCAGCTGAGTCAAGAAAAGCGCGAATGAAGTAGCCACTTCTAAATGGGACCCACTACACAGTAGCTTAAGGTGTGTCGCTAAAGCAGCCATAATGAAATTAAGGTGTCGTTGTTTGGATACTTCACACACACGGGCTTTTTAATCTCACAGACTACAATTACCAAACTGGAATCAAAGCACATCGATTCCCCTCTCACACCCTGCACGCACTTCAAACAAATAAACAGGCGTCTCAGTCTCATGCATGTAGGCTATAGGCAAAACAGAGAGGGTTAAAGCGGAGCGAGAGGCGCAAACGTTCGACAATTTCCGCGTTCGATTATTGCAAGGGGGAGGGGGGAAAATCCCCCTTTATGCAGACCAGAGTAAACCCTCGCTGCACTAATGTCAATGGAGACTTGTGGAATTTTACCAATAAATTGGTCATTATGTCTTTCTGGATTTGTTGAGGGTTTTTTGGAAAATTTTGTCATAATCTGTAAGTGTTTGGGATCATTTCAAGTGTAATTTTTTAGCGTTCGGATTTGTAATAAAATAACTTAAGGCAGACCATGCTGCTGCCAGTTACTGTCCGGTTGTTAGCATGCTAGCTAGCCTCTTAGCTAAGGTAAGGTGACACTCCCACTTATGCAGACCGGAACTGTCCCGTTTTGCTCCCATAGTAACGAATTACGTTATCTTGCTAGTAATCAAGGATCTGGTGTAACGTTGGTAAATCTTCCATTGCACAGAATGATTATTGTAGCACGTGCAAGATACAATTACAGTACTGCTATCAATTTGCTTGGTATAACCGCATTTATAGTTTTCTACAAATGCAATCAAATTGGCCTCCATCACTCAACCAACGCTAACGGTAACATTATTGTAGGCTACCTAGGTCCTTATTGATTTATAAGATTAACGTACCTGCAGTAAAAACCAAGCATGTCCAATAAACATTCTCAGATTTATTTCGGCTTCAAGAAGAAATGGGAATTACATTTCATGTGAACATTGTCCTATCCTTATTAGACGTTCTCTGCGGTAAACTACAGTCCTTGTAGTTTACGTCCATTGTTTTTCCAACCCACTTTTAACTTCCAACAAAATTACGTCTCACTGCAACGATGCGCCATCTAGTGGACAAACGACTACTTATCGCCAATACTGGAAATGCAGCCATGATGATGATGATGATGAATATTTGGCTTTCTTTTAATCCTACTGAATTTGTAATTATGTATCGGCCGTTCTAATACCCGATGGTAAATGGCATTTTATGTGTGCACCGCCATTTACAGGCCAATGAGTGTACAGTCACTAAATGTACACATAACCTAAATTTTTTAGACACCCCCCATAGATGAAATTCTACGAAACTTGGCATACCCCCAGAGAATGCCAGGTCAATCATACACATAACATTTGGTGCAGTTCTGAACATCTTAACTGAAGATAGGGGCGATTAAAGCAGAATGATATTGCATTTTCATTTTTTTACCGGGGTCACAAATGAGTGATTATGGGCCAGGTTGATGTGGGCCCTTGAGACCAACATACCATAAAAGATTCTTCATCCTCAGTGCCACGGTTCAGATAGTTATTTAGGAAAAACTGCTTTTTTTGCAGTTCAGGGGGCCCAGCACGGGGGGGGAGTGGCCCCCGGGGACGAAACAAAATTTTTCCGTAAAAGTCTAGTGGGGCTACATACCCACCAAATTTCATGTGCCCCGGTGGTTCGGTGTCCCGGGTATCGTTGACCAAAAATTCAGGAAGTAGAGGACGGGGGAAAAAAAAAAAAAACTTTGACAATCCCTATATGACCGCTTCGCTAGCGGCAGTCATAATAATTATTATCAGAACCAGCAAGTGAGGTCACAGACATGGAGGAATTATTGTGTCTACAATCGTAGGGATACCTTATAGTGGTTAACATTTATGGACAGTTAGTCAGATTCACAACTAAACATCTGGTCTTTAGTAGGCTACCATTCTCAGTTTGATTTCATGATGCGAGATTCATATCACAATGCTTTCTAAGCTCACCATAGTTTCCATCTGTAAGCACAGTTGTTAGGATATGTTGCAACTGCTAGATATCACAACTTTCTATCTGCCTGCTATAGCAACAACAAAACAAAAAAATCAAGTCTATTGACCAATTTAGAGTGCTCTCATAACTTTAGCACCCTTTTCCCTTGTCGAGCAGCAAATTAAAATCACCTTTCCTAATCTGTGAATAATGTCATAACTTGCCTTTAGTTTGTGCTCAGCTCATGGACATTGTATGTATAGAAAACATGGGCATAAGAGAATGAGCACCCCTGCTAATAGTCTATAATGATGTGTGTGACATTCACCATTATCAGTAATTCATCATAATCAGTCAGTGGGCCTTAACCCCAATTGACCATAAACTGATCAGTTATGCCCACTCTTAACCTGTTTCAAAACAAAACAGGCTTGGGTCTGATCCATCGCCAGCTGTGTCGCCGGGACCTGACTGGACAAGATAGAGTGGCCATCATGTACTGTAAGTAAAGGTTTTTAGCTGTTAGCTAAGTTTTAAGTAAAATCATGATGATAACTTACAGTGGTTACCATTGATATGGTCATTTTCCCATATATGGTTTAAGACTAGACTAAATGCTTATTTTCAAATGAAATCTCCAATGATCTCCAATGAGGTTCTTTGGTCATCTACGATTGTTATTAAATATGCTTAAATTGTGTAAATTGACAAAGTGAGTTAATGTTGAATGTTGACTTGAGTATTGTTGTTGTCACAGCTGGTCCTTTCAGTTTCCTTGTCCCATCTGAATGGGCCCTTGACCACCTAATGAGTGGGGAGCAGGACAGTCGTCCATACACCATGGCCTTCTACTGACAGCCAAGCAACTGGCTACATCTACTACCACTCAACTGCTCAGCTGCCCTCTGACTAAACTACATGACATTATATTTCATTAAAATTCTAAATTAAATAAATATTTGACATACTTCAATGGATAAAACAGTCTTTGTGTGTGTGTGTGTGTGTGTGTGTGTGTGTGTGTGTGTGTGTGTGTGTGTGTGTGTGTGTGTGTGTGTGTGTGTGTCATGGTTGGATCTAGAATGGGGCTGGGGGGGGGGTCACGTAATATGTGGCAGACTGACTGAAATTGCGTCCAAATTCACACCCCTCTTTCTCGGTTGTATTGCTCGCGGAGTACTCGTCACACATACAGTATATCCCACGCATATCATGTGAACGAGCGGAACCAGGGCTTTCCAGTGATATTAGTGGTGGTGATGATGAATATCTCACAAACCCTTGGCAAGCCATATATCAAAATAAACAGCAGACCTTACCGGATATGAAGCATGCATCTGTACAATAAGCTGTGGAGTGCGGTTTGGAAATTGCAGCGTTCTACATGGTCTCCAACTTTGGGCTGAAATTCTAATGTAAACTATTTATATCAGTACATACATTTTAAATACATGTCAATTTTCTATTTATTTATTTTAACTAATGACAAAAAACATAGGCTAATTAATTGCGTCCACATATTGTTATGCACTATGCACAAATATTTTTCTAGACTCCAGAATGGTCCATTCATTGCGCCCACTCAAAAATTAAATTTGCCCCCCCTATCTGAGCAGTCAAGATCCGGGCCTGGTGTGTGTGTGTGTGTGTGAGAGAGAGACAGAGAGAGAGAAGTCAGAAAGAAAGAAAGAAAGAAAGAGGCATGTGATAGGCATGGCAGCATCTGTTAATAAACTCTCCAGAAAGGCGATCCCTGCTTCACAGCCTACAGATCAGTTTACATACCCATGAACAGACACAAAGTATTTGGATTTATATGGAATTTAGAATGAAGGGGAAATGCTCCAGAATGTTGACTCTTGGCAAGCACAGGGCATCTTAAGGGCCGTGATACACCAAGCTGACAGCCGATCGTTGGCAGAAAAGCAGTCGAACTGATCAGTCGGCTTTTATTTCCCCGGATCAGTCAAAAAAATGCCTTGGAACATACCGAAGCTACCCCAAGCGTATGTTCTGCGTGTGCGCGAGATGCGGCGCTAAAAGATTCAGAGCCGAAAAGATTGTCTAGTTACCAAGTTTAGCTAAGATTAGCTAGATAGCACAGTAAACAAAAAGTGAATGGGAACTGCTAATGATGCTCGCTAGCTAGGTAGCAACTAAGGACTAAGGACATCTTAACACTAGCCTGGCTCCGCCCTCCTACGTACTTCTGCTCAATTTTCCCTTCAGTACGTTGTCTGGCTTAGCGTTCATGGGCTTCGGAAAAACCTTTCTCAGAGTGAAAACATCATTCCGCGTCATTCACGTCACTTAATGTGTGAGTCAGAGGTCGGAAACTGGGGCTAGATTTTGCTAACAGAGTTGCCCAGTTAGGGGCTCGTCATCACTTTTGTCGTCACGTTGTAGTTTGTTTGTAGTCCATGTGGCCTTTCATGTCCAACAGTTTTAATGTGAACTTGGGAATTTGCCGTTTTTGTCACTTGAAAGCTGCATATCTTTCTTTCACGAGCATCTTACTCTATATTTTAAGCAAATACAGTTGTTTGTTTAGGATTAGTGAGTGTATGTTTTAACCTTTGTTGTTGCATCCGTGTTTGTCACACATTCCGATGGCAAAGCACATGAACACTTGCTGTCGGAAAAACAAAGTTGCCATGGGGGCGGTCCTTGTCATTCCGAGGTGCTCTGAATGCACCATGGGTCTGCGGCATATTCGCGGGTTTTCTCCTACAAAAATCTGCAGGTCCAATCAGTGAACAGAGGGAGTGGCTGAGAACGATGGCGTTAAGGTTGTGCGCTAGTTTGAGCCAGACATACGTCACAACCAAACGTTAGTGATTGGTTATGGCAGATCCAGAGTGGCTCTGGGCAGATCTAATAGTTTTAAACTTCAACAGAGTACTCGCCTTCAAGGAAGTTAACGCTTGGCAATGAAAAATGGCCAAAGTCTCTGTACATTATAAAATGTACGAGAGTCTCGTAGGACCGGGCTAGCGTATTCCTCTAGACTAGGCTAGATCTACTACTACTGCAGAACTGTTTGGATTTCCATACAAGTTGGTTCAATATTGCAAACAACTCATTTTATTGCTCGCGTGGTAAATGTTTGTATTGGAGAATAACATAACAAAATTAGAATAATCTTTTAGCAATATTACTATTTTATCTGTAATATTTTTTACAAAAACTATAATATTATGTTAATGCCATTTTTGAAGATATTTTACCTTCAGCTTGATATCAAAAAAGGCCTTGATCTTGGACATTTTCGGTAGGAATTGAAGACGTTGCCTCTTTTCCTCTGATGTAAACTGAACACAGGTTGTAATGACTTCATATGGCAGTAATCTCACCTTCTCAAAAGAACGACCCTCTGCTTATCGCTGTAAATGGCTCTGAAGACCTTTCGAATCTTCACACCTTCTGGACATGCTGTACCATTTGAAAGACCCTTGGCAGTCTCAGTTTCAGAGATGACTCTGTCGATGAGCACTCTGGAGGTGTCTAACATGTCAATTAGACAGTGGCTGTTGTTTATTCAACTTTGAGAGCAAGCAAAGGATCAAAACAGTCACCAGGCTGGTGAAGCTCATCAGAGATGGATTCCATTGGGTTCAGTAAGGGATCAGTGCATGGAATCTATACCAATATCCTGGCTTACTGAACACACTTTGGAGACACCTAAAGAAGGTCTGCTGAAAACACACTCACTGTCAAGTAGTGGTTCCTGGACTGCTTGTTCCTCCAAATAACCTGCTTGGGGCAGCATGTTCATAACATCCCTGACTGTGACTGCTGTGAGTGCCTGTATTGTACTCTGCAGTACTTGTGGGGGAGATCTTAAAGCACCTGGGGTATGATTTCAGACACGGAATGGAGAAAACTTGGACATGAAACTGAGGATGAAGCTTGTGGTAAGAATCTTCCCACATCAATGTTCCAAGATGCCGGAATGTTGAAGCAAGGCAGGAACACATTCTTCACTGTCTCCTCAGCATATATCTGAATAAACTCTCTGATGTTATCCGTTTTTGATAAACTGTCACTCTGTCCTATGTTCAAAAGTACTGAGACTGAGGCAGACTTTTTGACAGCCATTCTTTTCTGGTCTAAGAGGAAAAGATGATGCACCTGTTTAATACGATTTTGAGCGAATGCAGTAAGACGCTCATTGGACAGCAGTCTCTCCAGCCTTTCACCCAGTGAGGTAAGATCCTGAGTCGGGGAGGTAGAACATTCTCCATTCTCCACATCCAGCTCTGTACATGGTGCTCACAACACCAACAATTGTTTGGCGAGAGGTAGGATAGGATCCCTAATCAGTCATATCATCTATGTTGATGTAAACATGTTGCACACCAAGTGCTTCAGATGGTACCTCACTGGGCCAGGGGACTGCACCAGTTAAGACATCAGACCTTGATACTGATAGTTTGCCCTTTGAAGCAGGAGGAGGAACTCGGACTTTGTTGCCCTTTCATTCCTTCTGCATGCTCATCCTTACTTCTCATCATTTGGAGGTCCTTTGAATTATCCAAATCCACTGACTGTGCCAGTTCCTCCTGAATAAGAACAAGGACCTTAGCAAAGGCTTTTTCAGCACAGCTATTGTTTTTGTCTTTAGCTTTGGACTGCATCATGTGGCACTTGGGGAATAAATGTTTCAGTCTTATACTTAGGTTGTGGAAGGTTTTGTAAGTGCTAGACCAGGCAGTCACACCAGTGCCTTCTATGGTTGTTTGAGAGATGTTATCTGAAAGTTGTATGTCCTTCTCAATGTGCTCGAGCGCCGTAAAAAATGACTCATGATTTGTGGTTTTAAATCTGAAACTCATCCTCAGATTTTTTCTGGATAAGCTTACTTGATGAAAACTCATCGTCAATGCCAAGTGTCTGAATAGGTAACTCGACGGAGGCAAAAGAGGCTTCAAGCTAAGGGTATCACACTACTGTCATGGGTTGAGACAGCAGGTGATGTTTCACACAATGCATTTTCACCCATCCCTTCTTCTTTGTATACTGTCAAAATCTTGTTCATGATGTCTTTGGTGGTGCCTTTTAGATCAATGAATGAATGGATGTTGTGGTCTTTCAGATGGGCATGCTCACACTCACTGATGGTATTTTGGTCTTCCATGGGTTCCTTTACCAGTTGTTTATCTTCAAGCTGTGGTTCGGACAAATTAAATTCTCCCAAGACCACACTGTGTGCTGTCACTAAGCAGTGGCCTGGTATGGACCTGTAGCTGCTCACTTTTAGTGTTGGTTGCACTGACGAGGGCGTTAAGTGAAGAGCAAAAAAAACATTCATCGCCTCCATGCCTCCACTTGTATTTTTTCATCATCAGCAGTTGACTTGCTCCACAGAATCCCTAGGTTCTTGAAAAATTCTTTTACTTTCAGGTGGACTTTGTTGTAAAGTCCTTTTGCAGCTTCAAGAATCTGATACTTTGGAGTATTCTGTACTACAGAGGACTCACCAGAATGTATTTTCCTCATTAATAACAGATTCTGCTGGACACTCAGTGGATTCAATCATTGACTTAATCTCCTCCACAAATGTGTTGACAATCATGGAGCCAACAAAGTCAACAGGCTGTGAAGAACCTGTAGGGAGATATCCTTCCCATCCATATCGGTGTTACTCTTAAAAAAAAAGTGTGTTAGAAGAATAAGGACCCATTGAACTTGTGGAATGAACAATGTTCACTTTTTCAGTGAGAACATCACTGATAGCCTTCTTTGCCTTTTTATGGAATTCTTCACTGGAGAGCCTTTCCAATGTCCTGCTTGAAACCTCATCTGGATTATGGTCAGGCTCTTCTTCCTCACAACCTTTGAGTTCACCAGGTTCATCAATATCAAGAGGAGTAATAACCCTGTCAGAAATGCTTTTTGACAGCTGTCTTTATATTTCTTAGCAGTTTCTTTGCAGGATGTTTTCACCTCCATCCAAACATGTCTCCATTTGTTGTATGATGGTTGTCATTGCCTCTGCAGCAGAGCCGGACAGTAACGGAGGACATTTACTTGAGTACAGTACTTGAGTACAATTTTGAGGGATCTGTACTTTACTCGAGTATGATTTTGGGGAGTACTCATGACTTTACTCAAGTACATTTGAAAGGAAAATATTGTACTCTTTACTCCACTACATTTCTATCCATAACCGTGAGTACCCGTTACTTCTTATAAAAAAAGGAAAAAAGAAAAATCTCGGAAACCCTCAATTTGTTGTTTCCCTCTCAAACGTGATTGGATAGTGTAGGCACCACTGATTGGGACAACCTATCAGCAATCACCTTCAGCTTTCCGCCAAAGTCAACTCCATGGTCAGATTTAGATAAGAGACGAAACCATAGACCAAACAATGGATGAAGACGCAGCAGGTACATCCTGGGAATATGCCAACCTGTGGCCCCACCTCGCCAGACTATTTCAATTTTCTGAACAAGTTAATTATAGTTTTCACTTCAAGTGTTTCAATTACAAAATAGTATTTTGTATTTGAAACACATATTTTATATACATGTATTAGAAATACTGCCCATCCCTGGCAACATGGTAAAAAGATGAAAATGACTTGATTTTACTTTCAATTCCTTTTACATTCTCCAAAGTATTAAAGGACCACTCGGTGAGTTGCACAGTTTTGAAAACGAATGTTAAGGGTATTTTTAGGACATGTTTGAGCATGCCTGTAGGCAGCCACTCTGACTAGTCAAAGGCAATTCAAAACGAGTCAGAAAAGTCGAGACAGGACCAATCATCAAAATTTCGGTGTCCACCACTCTAGTTCATCCAAAACAAACCAGAAAAGGGACTCAAAGTGATAAATACCGGAATTTTCCTTTAACATTAAAATTTTTCATAACTCTTTCAAGACGTTTCTGTACATAAATGTAAGCACTGTGGCAGTAGTAATGCAATATTTAGAAAATGTAGGCTACTCTTGTACTCTTGATACTCAAGTACTTTTAAAAACAAGTACTTCAGTACTTTTACTTAAGTAGACATCTGACTGTTGTACTTTTACTTGTACTTGAGTAATATTTAGCAAAGGGTATCTGTATTTTTACTCAAGTAATGAAGCTGTGTACTCTGTCCGCCTCTGCTCTGCAGTGGCTGAGATCAATATGGAACTGTTTGCTCTCTTTTCCAGAAGGCAAGAAGTGGGTTTGAATCGTTGAGCCATATATGTTTTCAACTTTACAGAAATGTTTTTTTTTCATGAGCTTAATGCTTTTGATTTTTTCAACTGAAACTGCACATTTTGATGAGCTTGGAGAGTCTGGCCCATGTATGGTCTCTGCCAGGGTTGAATTTATCCCATGTGTGACTTCGGTAACAATGGCATCTATCCATTCTTCGGAATCTGGAGTCAAGCCGGCTTCATTCAATTGTGTTAGACTCTTCTGAAGTCTCTGCAGTATCTGTTCCTTTGCGATGTGAACCTGAGGTGACGATGTTGACTGCAGGGAAGTTTTGGATCTTCAGAAGAGCATAGTATTTGGGAATTAGCCTATAACAATACCTACAAGTTCAACAGTCCGAGATTCAATATATCCTGGTCCTAATGTAACCACATGGCCATGGGATAAGTGCCAAAGCAAGTGGTAAAAGTGTGATCAGACACACACTATGTGGGCAAGGCCCGGCACAGGCATTTTTGAGTAAACTGAATATGACCGATGATATTATAGTGTAATAAAATGGCAGTATCTCTGATGGAGTAGACAGTTTTAAAATTAACTAATTTCAGTACATGCATGCACTGTACTGTTATCCCTAAGCTTCTTCTTATTATTATTATTCTAACTAAATTTGTGCGTTTAATTCAGCTTGAACCATTTAACGTACAAACTTTGTTCATACATAGTTGCATAGGTCTCCTTAATGACACTTCTTTTATGTATTTTTATACCATCTATCAACATCCATTCAATTACTACCTGGCACCTTCATAGCAACCAATATGATTACCCAAGCAACCAACATACAGTAGCCACAATTATGTGGTTCCAATTATGTTGACATGGCCATGGCCCTCCTCTGATGGGGTGAACAAGTTTGGGTCTTCTTCTGACCTTCTGGCCAGGCTTGGGATGATGATCTTCAGTAAACAAAGTAATGTTTTGCTACATTTAAGCACACTGTGAGAAACTGCAACTTTGTCAGCTGTTTTGAATGAGGAGAAATCATTAGATGTCATCTTTACACTGTAACACCGGATGTCAGAACAAGAAAAAACACAATTAAGACCAAGTAGACTTACATGGTTGTTCATAGCTTCAGCAAATTAGTTCCATTACCTTCAGAAATAAACAAAAATTAATTGATTATTAAATGTGCTACGATGGCTGTGAAACACCTGGTAAACCATGATCTAATAATGTATAATATTGATAAATAAATGAATAATGCCTATTGGCTATGGCTATCTAAAATGGAACATGCCAAAGGGAAGTTAATATGGTGAAGAAAAGGAGAGCAACATACTCCGCACTGAGATCCATAATGTAGGCTAGTCATACAAAGGCAACATCTCCATCTGGATCCTGGAGGTGGAGAGGATATGCTGACGGACTCCCTCTGTTGCCACTGCTGCTGTGGGCTTTGTGGAGGTTGTCTGAACTGCAGATGGAGGAGCTAACATAACAGATCCATAATAAATGTTATTGTCTTATTATAAGAACAGCTGTGTTGTAAAGTTGGGATGCAGATGATAGAAGGATTCAAGAAATCTGACCATAATTTTTGTGCTGCTTCTCTCCTCCTGTGCAGCTGCATCCTCCATTATTTCCTGGAGGACAAGATTCCTTATTCAAACATGCTGCTATCTGTTGCCAACTGCTGGATATTGCCACTTTTTGCAACAACCATAGTAATAACCTTGATAGCTATAGTAGCCTACTACCGACTATCTGAAAATCTACAGCTATAGTATACTTCATTGTACCTCCTCACCACTATGCCTATGATAACACTGTATCTGCCAACCACATATTGGCTTAACGTCAACATACCATTGTAGGCCTATATTATAGCCTAAGGATCACTGAAGCAAGGTGTAGGCTATAGGCTACCATATTCTATAAAATGTAATGGGTAAATAGCCTATAGCAAGTGGTTTACCAAGTCTAGGCTATATTAACTGAAATATTGGCATTACGCCAGAAAAAAGCATAGAACTTGAGAAGAACGAGGTGTATCAAATACTAAGCTGTTTTTGTTCTTATCTGACCTATTTTAAATGTAATTCCAATTATTTCCTCTCCGTGCGGATAGAGAAATATAACTTTTAACACTTGAGGGCGCTAGTGGTCCGCTGTTTGTCGGCATATCAAAGAAGTGCACTGAAACTAATTGAATGCTGTTTGTCACAATAACGGCAAAGCAAGTTCACTCAGGGTTCCAGACAGTGAGGCCTGTCGATTTGGCTCGTCAGGGCTTTGCCTTATGATCACATCAGTGAGTCAGACAAGGCTTGATTAGAAGATGACCGACAGTGACGAATGACTACGTTACATTCTTCCAGACCCGACTATTCGATCAACAAGAAATGGAGCCGAGGTTGCTGATCCTACTCACTGTCAGCTTTCTGCTGTGTGGAGTTCAGAGAAGTTTGGCTGACAAAGGTGAGAATGTCTTGAAAACCAAACATGCTTGCTCGTCGAATGGTCATGTGCATGCAGGAGTATAACACATGAGCTGTTATGTCTTGGTGTAAACGATTTTTCATTCATCACTAGTATCGATAGGTTAGCGGCAGGCTAACAGCCAGCTAACGCTTGCTGGTGGTCCTTTCAACTACTGAGCTGAGTTTATTGGTAATCTCTTCCCTTTAATGCAATGTTAACCGCACGGTTTACGGGTTTACTTAGTATTACGAGGAGACGCTACACCGACGAGCTTTTTTCAATAAACGATGCGATGGTAACTTATCAGCGTTTTGATAAACTGTGCGTAGCTGCCTTGCTAGCAGTGAATACACAAAGTTTTCAATAGTTCTGCATGGTTGCAGAGATATCCCGTTTAAACCCACGGGGTAAGTTAGCACGCGCACTTTTCTGGTTTTAAATGTTTAATTTAATTGTTTCCTTACGAATAGTTTTTGAAAGCTCTCTACCACGTCCAAAGGTTCAGCACTAGACGGGGCATTGACTTCACTTGGTGCGCATTTCAGGACTTAATTGTCACTTATTTTTGTTTTTTTCCCCCTTCAGAGAGCAAATTTCATAATTAACAATACAACTAGCAGATAAAACGAACGTCAATCAAGGTCTTGAATATATATGACAAATAGTCTCATTTGCAGGCAAGCGATGGAAGAAGCAACTGGACCAATTAGAGGAAGCTGTACGAAACTACAAGCCATGCAGTCAACACAACTGTAGCTGCTACCTTGGGTATTTCAAAACTTTTCAACACTATATTGATATTTTAGTAAATGCAGTTGTAGTCTAGCACAGCATTAGGCTATGAGCCAAGATTGATTTCTCACCAAGCATGACCATGTACCTTTGACTTTCGGTGTAAGTTGCTTTTTACATATCTCTGGTAATGTCCTGTATCTCTGTGTATGTGAATGACAGAGTCCTAAAGGCAGATCTCAAGCCATTTCGCCCTGGAGTGTCAGAGTCTCTTATGATGGAGACAGTCCGTCGAGGAGTTGGTACGCACTACCAGATCATCAACCACAAGCTGTACAGAGAACATAATTGCATGTTCCCTGCCAGGTGTGTGTGTGTGTGTGTGTGTGTGTGTGAGAGAGTGTGTTGTTTTCTGGACTGTCTGTAACATGTTACTGATGCTGGTTGTCTGTGGTGTACTGGTTCTGCCACTGACTGAAGAAATTCTTGGCAATCCAATGAAAGGGCATTTAGAATAAATTGGATTAAGTGGTCACTCCTGTGTAAAGCATATGGTGCTGGAGAGTCCATAGATACACAAGTGTCTTTGTGTGAGATAATCTTTTAATTGATTTTATTTACTGTAAAGATTACTTCTCATTCTCATTCTAGATGCAGTGGAGTGGAGCACTTCATTCTGCAGGTGATTGACAGGCTCCCTGACATGGAGATGGTGATCAATGTGCGAGACTACCCGCAGGTGCCCCACTGGGCCCAGCCTGCCCTCCCTGTGTTGTCCTTCAGCAAGGTCAGCACAGCTGAGACTGTTTTTTGTTTTTTTATCTGACTTATTGTGTGTTGTGTGTGAATGATTGTGTTAGCATTGATATTAAGAGCACTCTGTATCTAGTGATTAACAGTTCTGGTCCAAGAATGCTTAATCCATGTACAGGAAATCGCCCCATACTATAATGGCATGCCTTTGCTAATGCCACACAAACACACACACACACACACCAAATTGTACACAGAAAGAAGTTAACACTATCAAATATTTAGAGTAGTATGGGGTTTAAACACCCCCACACCCTTCCCCAGGTGAAAGGGAGAGTGGTGATGTGTTTTCTGAATGTTGTTTTTCTGAAGACGTTGACTAATCCTGCTCTGTTTGTTGGGCCCTTGCCAGACACCAGACTACCAGGACATCATGTACCCTGCCTGGACCTTCTGGGAAGGAGGCCCTGCGGTCTGGCCCATCTACCCCACTGGACTAGGCCGATGGGACCTCATGAGGGATGACCTGCAGAAGTAAGACTACAGTGATGTTATGCAAAATATTGTCACGATTAGCTTGTATGTGGAACTGGATAAGAACACCCTTTCTTAGAATGAGTAGCATGCATGTGGTGTAAGTAGTTTCATTTTCCCCCCTACAAATGTCAGAAATCTGCAGTTTATCAAATGTAAAATTCCCAGCACAAAGTGGGACAATTCTAATGGATAGATTGGAAATACATTGGAGTCCTTGAGAAACCTCTTGTAACCAGAGTTTAGTCTCGTATTTCCTCTGTTTGGTTCATAACACATTGTTGTTTTGTGCTCCTCAGATCAGCAGCACAGTGGTCATGGAAAAAGAAACGCTCTAAGGGATTCTTCAGAGGCTCAAGGTTAGACTGAGTCTGAAGTCACTAGCTTTACAGTGCCCTGTTTTTTTTCCATCCGTCCTCCTAACACTCTAGAAGAGCAGTTAAAACATCACTGCAATCGCTTGCCTATGGCTCGTTTGCAGGTTAAGATGACCCTGTGTAAAGCAGGGTTATGCAAAATTCGAATTGCAATTCTGCTTCCTGTTTGCTACCTCAATTGAAATGCAAGTGAAATTCAAGAATTGAATTGGAATTTAAGAGCCAGTTTCAATTCAATTCTGGGATTTTGCACAAGCCTGGTGTTAAGTACAGTGAGTAAAGTAGCCAAGCGTGCTGAGTGTTTTCACTAAGTTAAACCAATCCTCCACCCCCCACCTCCAGAACCAGCGCTGAGCGGGACCCTCTGATCCTGCTCTCCAGGGGGCAGCCAGAGCTTGTGGATGCCGAGTACACCAAGAACCAGGCCTGGAAGTCAGAGAAGGTTAGTAGAGGGTTGGCCTTTGCTCCATTTCTATGCATATTTTTGTAGTTCGTACACAGCACCCTCCACATTTTTTGGCACCTCAGAAAAAGTTGACTAAGTGGTATAAAAAATAATGTTTTGGCAATATAACTTAGTGTTACAATGAAAACAATGAGGAAAAATCCAAACTTGTGAATTTGTGATTTTATGAATTTATTCTGCCACAATTACTGGCAAGTCTAGAAAGCCTTATAAGCAATTGAAGTTATAATCGAATTAAGCTGTTTGTTAAAAATATATATTTATTTCTTTATGATATATTGGGACACTAAGATATATTGCCAAAAGGTGCCCATTCTTTATGCCTTTTACTCAACTTGATGCCAGTAAATGTGGAGGGAGGTGAACAGAGTGTACGATGAAGTGTAAAAGATCCTTTCATCACTCAACAAAATAAACCATGTTTGGTCTGTTCTTACACAGGATACTCTCGGGAGACCACCTGCTAAAGAGATTTCCCTAGTTGACCATTGTGAATACAAGTAAGACTTCCTGTCTGTTCAACTTACGTAAAAAGAAAGCTCAATGGACTTCTGATAGCAACAGATCTCCCATGTTTTGTTGATACATGCATGCCTGTTGCCTACATACATGAGGGTCAACTGAGGTATTAGCTGGATAATGGCCTTCAAGGTATCCCGATATATGGAATAAATTAACTTGAAGGAGAAAACTGCGTTCATTAGGTCTATGTATCAGGATACCTTGGCGGCCATTATCTCTTATGTAGGAGGGATTATACTTTGCCCAGGTGAGTACCCTGTCCATGGGATTAGACCTCGACTAAAAGCTCTTTCTCAATGAAGATCTTCATTTAAGTTCTCTTATAGACCTAGGGGTGTAAAGTTACACATATTCGTACAGGACGTTAGGTTCAACATAGATTTGTCCCGAATGTATCAAATGCAGTCTTTAACAGTAATCAACAGTAGGCTTTTTTGTTTGCCGACCATGTTTCAAATTCTAGTTCCCACACACATATATTCAGTGGCGGACCATAAGACCGTTTAGTCAATTAATGTCAAAAAACATTTGACATCTTTTCAAAATATTATTCCGGTTGAGCCTCAGCAATCTCAGTGAATCTAAGGTTAGCGATACCTACAGGCTTACTGCACTGAAAATTAACCGAACCGTGACCTAAAAACCGAGGTACACACTGAACCGTGATTTTTGTGTAGCGTTACACGCCTACTAGGGCCTAATCTCTGCACAGGAAACCGGCCTATATCGTGCGCAGTAGGTGAATTCGGTCTTTGTTCTGCAGATATCTCTTTAATTTCCGTGGCGTGGCTGCCAGCTTCCGGCTAAAGCACCTCTTCCTGTGTGGCTCGCTGGTTTTCCATGTCGGGGAGGAGTGGCTGGAGTTCTTTTACCCGCAGCTCTGCCCGTGGGTGCACTACATCCCTGTCAAGCAGGATCTGTCTGACGCCAGGTAAACCCAACTGGATGCACATGTTCAGTGACTGAAGACTTCACATTCACCAAGTTAGAGCTGTTCAGTCATGTTGTTGTTGCTGTTGCTGCTGAGTTGATTATTCCACTGAACATGTTCTTAACAACAGGTAGAACAGAGATGTGTACTATATTACATTTTATGCATTTTATGACCGCTTCGCAGTTTGTATGTAGTGGAGGTTTTTTTTAAAAAAAAAAAAAATTCTGAAACTAATGCAATTGTCAACAACACTCCACAGTTGACCAGTTCACAGTTAGACACACCCTGCTGGAAAAACAAGGCCTCAGTCCATACATGTGTAACGGAATCCACCTGAACAGTACAATCTCACTGACTGATGTTTCCTGAGCCAGTTGCACTCTCCAATTGTTATTTTCTCCCATCTTCTGTAGAGATTTGTTGCAGTTTGTGAAGGAGAATGACAATGTGGCTGAGGTCATTGCCAAGAGGTAAAATGCTTTGTTTAAAAAAATAAATTAAAAAAAAGAAAATTAGATTAAGAAAAATCTGAGCTCAAATCAAAGAGTATAAAAGTACATGTAACTTCTATACTCTTTGCTCAAAGATTGCAGATATTAAAACAATATAATAAAAAAAACAATGCTTGAACGTTCTATTTGGGCCCCAATCTACTTCCTCTGCATTAAGATAACATATGGAATGTTAAAAAGGAAGCCTTGTGGGGCAAACTATGATGCTGATAATGGAACTCTCTTGAAAGGGTCAATTACTCTACTCATCTCCCTCTCATTCTCTCTCTTCCTCGATGTCTCCCCCTAGGGGTGAGCGCTTCATCCTGGATCACCTAAGGATGGCGGACGTCTCCTGCTACTGGGAGAATCTGCTCAGCCAGTTCGCCCAGCTGCTACAGTACCGGCCCACCAGACGACCCAACTACAATCAGATCACCCACAGGCCCGACCATGGCGAACTCTGACCCGGAGGACCGGACCTCCAAGACGCGTGAGGCTACGTCCTCCTCTTGTCCATTAGGTTGCTCATATACCATTTCCTCCTCTTTATCCTCCTCCTCCTCCTCCTCTGTGCTTCACCAGGGCAGCTTATGCAGAATTGCCATCATTTGCTCAGCTTTAAAGAGCACATTTTATACGCAGGCCAACAGCTGTCAAAACATTTGATCCCATCTAATAAGCCATCCTATACTGTACAAGCAACACAAGTTCTTGATTTCTGGTGTATGACTCCCCCTTTTTTTTTTTTTTTTTAAGTACTTCTACTTTTAGCTAAATATTGAAATAATACATTAGTGGACTTTTGTTTACATGTGTAGGAGGTCATATAGTTTGTGAGGTTGTAATAATTGAGATTGAATTCCTGCTGAGAAGAAGCTCTTGGTATCTAAGAACGGCCTGCACTAGGGCTTCTGTTGTCCTCTCAGGATGTGAAAGTGAATGTCTCCCGGCAACAAAATAATTTTACAGTTCTAGCGATTGTGAACAGTGAACTAGAGAAAGTCTTAATACAAGAATATGTGAAACATGTTCTCTACAAGGATATGTGAAACATGTTCTCTACAAAAAGAGATTGTTGTACGAACACTGGTTAGTGGCAGAGACGCAAGGTACATGAACAAAGTGATGCTGATTTTCGCTATTGCTTAAATAGTATCATACATGCTATGCTTTCAACTTGCAAGCTTTTTTTTTAAAGACTTTTCTGTTCTTTGGTATGGGTTTTTATTTACGGTTACTTGCCTTTAGGCCAACAGCCAAACTCACACAATTGACCTTTGATGGCAGCACAACTTTAACTGCCATTTTCTGCACTGGTTTTATTAATGTGACGGCGTTGCTGATAAATGTCAAATGTCTGCCTCATTTTGGTGTGTATTCACAATTCTGCTTAACATCTTAAGGTGCTTAAGTTGACATTAGTGATATCATGTTGGTGTATAATGGACATTATATATCTTTATCAGATCATTCAACCACCCAGCACCTGAGAGGTGGGTGTACACAAGCTGGGTATTTCTGGGCAGTTCTGGCTATTTTAACGTGTTGGGCACAACCAGAGTTTAGTTGCGTTTCAGACAACCATCCGTAACTTCCTGACACGTTTTTTCTTCATCCCTCAAGGTGCCATGAGAGACCACTTTAATGTGCTCTGGTTTGACACCGCAACAGTGTGTACACGGGCGTGGGTGCTGCTAACATAAAGCTTGTCACATGTCTGTTGCCACTATTGAAGCCCCTGGGGTTTCACACGTGCTTCCCAGATAACACCGTTCTTATTTGAATTCTCTATTTGTAAAGACCTGTATAGACCACATTGGTACTAGGTCGCTGTGGTGCTGAATGTCCGCTCAGAACAACCTTATTGTACTATCCGTGCTGTATTTAAGACACATCTAAAGGCGTTGCCACACAACACCTGGCCTTGACTGTAGTAATTGTTTGTTATCACAAGCGTGTTCTATTTGTATATTGGTGATGTAATATCATGGTGTATGCCAGATAGTGAGAGAAGGGAGATGTTCAATCTAATTTCTCCACTCTCACTGTGCAGCGCAGCATATTTTTCTATTTTTTATTTAAAACGGTTTTCCAGTGGTTGAGATTAATTAATTTTCTGACTAGAACCACTGTGCTTTTCTGTACAATAAAACATGTCATTTAATATATTTTTGTACGTGTTATTTACTATTTTAGATTATTATAGTTTTTTTATTGTTGTTTACCCCCCCCAAAGTATTGCAATTAATATCAAGCCAAATAAATACTTCAATCATATTTAATAGAGGAGATTGAGGGACACATGATTACCTTCCCAGTGATCACCTGTATTAGTTTGAACTGATTTTGTACAACACAGAGCTTACATCTACAAATGGCACACAGCCTTTGGAGACCATCAATTGCAGAGTTCCAGGTGTTGAAATTGAACACAACACTTCATGACAACATAAGTTGCAACAGAATTAACAACTGGTCTGTAATGATTCAGGCCGGAGGTCTTCTGTTCTTAATAGGTACAGGAATGATGCCTGATGTCTTGAAGTGCACAGGTACAGTGGACAAGGTCAGGGGCTGATTGAAAAGGTCTGTGAGGATGTGAGGTAGCTGTTCAGTACAGTCAGGGATGGATTACTGCACGGGCCCAGGGGCCCAAGGGGTCAGGGGGCCCTGAAGCCCAAGCCTTTGCATGGAATCATTGTAGGCCATGAATCTGATTGAATTTAGTATTGGCCATCCCCAAAATGCACCAGAATACAGGAAATCACATCAAACGAATAAAAAAAATTCCCCCAACCCCCCTCCCACATATACGACAATAAGTGGGGGGTCCTTAATACATCTGGGCCCAGGGGCCCGAAAGTTCACAATCCGCCCATGACTACAGTACATGAGTGTTGTAGGCGGGACGCCACCAGGCCCTGCTGCTTTCTTGCTCATCTGTTTCACGAGTACACAAGCTGTACTGTACACCTGACCTGTTGTAGAGTGGTGGTGAAGGGAGGTGGAGCAGACTGAGTTGTATACGATACAACTTTATTTCAGTTTGTGCTGAAATTCTTTTTGCATCCCTGGGCAGCTCATTTAAGGATTTAAGGTATCTGTGTCAGTAGAAGAGTGCCTACAGACCTTCACATACAGTAGTTTTTTTAAAGGGCAGGTAATCTATTGAAATATCACCTGAGCAATATGTACAGAGGCCATGTTTTACAGGACTGTTAGGTTAATGAACATCTGTCTGTTTCAGGGAACCAACTACCCATTACGAAAAGTGTCAATTAACACAAGTGCTAGCTTGCCCTACACCCCCCCCTCTCTCACTCTCTGTGCCTCAGAGATAATTCATTTTGTCCAAAGTTGATGGAGGGATGGTGTAAATCCCTGCTGATTTCTGTAATTATCTGCCCCATATTTCTCAGTGGCACGTTCAGTATTTTTAGGAGAAGAGAAGGGTTGTGCACAAATTTCTGATCTTCTGACGCTATCGTCCTCAGTCGAGAGAGAGAGAGAGGAACTCGGAGAAAGCAGCAAGGTAAACTGAGAGGCGAGGCAAACAAGAAAAAGTGTTGCTTGAAACTCTAAACATCAAGGTGCATAAAGACAAAAGTATAGGCTACAGAAATCTTAAACTCAGTCGTTCGTCCACTGGCTCTGGAGAAGCAATGCTGTCTCTGTGGATGATCTCCGTCGCATGCGTGGGTCTCGGCTCTCTGTGCTCTGGGAAGGGGGGGCTGGAGTTCCCCAGCTTCGACGGGAAGGACCGCGTGCTCAACATCAACAAGCGGAACTACAAGAAGGCCCTGAAGAAGCATGACATGCTCTGCGTGCTCTACCACGAGCCTCTGTCCACCGACAAGGGCCTCCAGAAGCAGTTCCACATGACCGAGATGGTCCTGGAGGTGAGGTGGGGTGGGGTAGAGCGAGGAGACGTAGGAAGGGCATGACAGGAGATTTGTACAGTATAGGTGATCTGGCCTGGTTAGAGGCTTGTAATGTATTATGGGCTCAGTTATGAGGAGCTTGAACTGGTAAAGGTATGTTTGATAGAGAGGAGGAACTCAAGAGCAAAGACTTTGATAAGAGTTGCTGTTTTCTGGTGAATCCAACAGGAATGTGTTGTATTAGGTTTCAATGCAAGTGGATGTACAGAGTATACTCAGACTAACATATCTACCATTAGTACTATCCACAGTAATGTATGATGATGTATGCACACATTCGGGAGCCTTGTACGGCAGGCGACATCTTTCCACAAATGTTAGATTTTGGCATCTTTAGATTAGATTATAGATTTCTACTTCTTAACCTAGCTTTCTTTGCTTTTAGTGAACATTGCAGCTCTAAAACTAGGGCATCTATTCAGTCTCACCTGTGGAAGCTCTAATGATTATAATCCTGGCACTGAATGGTCTCAATAACTGGGTCATGTGTAACTCCATTACTTCCTGTCCTCATTGGCAGGCTTTGTTGTCCATGCATGTTGTTTCATCAGTATGACCTGATGGAGATTTAGTAGTCCCTTGGTCCCTCTTGACAACCTTCTATTCCCACCTCCCAGTTAGCTGCCCAGGTTCTGGAGGACCGAGATATTGGGTTTGGGCTGGTTGACTCTCGCAAGGATGCCAAAGTGGCCAGAAAACTAGGTAATGCTTCACTAAACTTCATAATTCAGAGGATACATGTTAGTCCAATATAGTATTTGTGATTCTAATTTGATAAAAATCTCACTTCACTTTCCATACTGTTTTATGGGCAACCAGGACTGGAAGAAGAAGGCAGCATCTACATATTTAAAGATGATCGCCTCATTGAGTTTGACGGAGAACTGTCGGCTGACACTCTGGTGGAGTTCTTGTTGGATGTGAGTATGACTTCAACAGGGTTTTATGTGAAATGCCTGATGCACATTCCACTCTAGGAGTAATCAGTTACATATCACTACACATATCACTTACTCTTCACACACAACCATATAGTATTATTCTGAACAACGTTCAACCAGCAGTTTGACTGGATTTAAACATGGAGGGCATTTGCTGCCCTCTGCTGGGCATAATACATAAAGATCTCCTCTCATTTTCTCAGGCCCAGCTCATGTCTAGTTGATGTTCTGTAATTCTGTAATTCTTCACTTTTACTTTAACCTATGCTGGTTGTTTCACTACCTCTGGCCTGATTGCTTCTGTTTGTTGTCTTGCTGCCACGTTGCAGCTCCTGGAAGACCCAGTGGAACTCATCAGTAACTCCCGGGAGCAGCGAGCCTTTGAGCGGATGGAGGGCCATTCCCGTCTCATTGGCTACTTTAAGGGGGAAGAGTCGGAGCGTGAGTATTCTCTTTGAACACACTCAATATAGTTACTTACAACTATAGCAAAGTGTCCATTGCAATGCATAGCTGCTGCTGAAGTGGAGTGGGGGAATGGGATCATTTATTTTATGAGGTAACAAAGTACTAAAAGAATTGTGTTACAATGATGGCTCATTCCCAGATGTGCATAGAGCCTACATTTTAATGCACAGGGGAATGTTTTCCATTTCTATTTGTTCCTGCGTAACAGAAGGACAGTCAAAATTCAGACTGGGCCAGTGAATCCCAGAGATGTTCCCCTTGAGTGCTCAGTCTATGCAAAGATGAGTCCCTGAACAACAGCACTCTCCAAAAATAGCACTCACCACTCAGTTTGTAAGAACAAGAGCAGTTTAACAAGGTTCTCAAAAGGAAGTGAGGAAAATGTCTTTTGGATGTTTGTAGGCAGAACTTAAACTTAGTCTAAAATATAATGTACTATATAATTATTTTAAGTTGCCTCTCTCTCCCTCTCTCTCTCACTCACTCACAGATTATAAAGCCTTCCTGGAGGCAGCTGAGCAGTTTCAGCCCTACATCAAGTTCTTTGCCACTTTTGATAAAGCGGTAAGTTTATCTTCTCCCACAATGCTGTTGACAGAGTGAATGCTGAACTTCAGTGAATGCTGGTAGAGAGGTGTTTGTGTTAGACTTTGGATGGCCACTTTATTTTACTATGTAGGATGATAAAGACATCCTCTTTGGCTTTGGCCTCTTTGGCCAAGATTAGGCTTTTAACCTTAATGTCCATATTGTGTTGTTTTAATATGATGAGCAGATTTGCATATCACAATAATAATAAATGATCAAGAGAGAAAAAATACTCTTTTGTGATTGGCTGTAGGGTAGATATTAATTCTGAATAACGGGGCACCTATGATGTAGATCTGGTAAAAAACAAAAGTTCATCACCGTTCAATGTCAATGCTCATTGAATGGTAACTATAACAACCATACTGTAGTAGAACAATGGGTGAGCCTGGAATCAGGCTTCGCAACAATGGACTCACTCAACTTTAAACAAGCTAACTGTCCACCACTATCAATCACTGTTACTGTATGGCCAAATAAAGTTGTACAACAAACTGAACAAGTCGGCTTCTTTTTAAACTGAACCACGTGTTTCCTTTGCGTGCTATAAAGGCATGACTGTTGTCTATAGTGGCAACCAGGTGATAAGCAGGTTAACATCCTTCCTGGTGTCCCATTATACGGAATTACAGTAATTGACTTGGCAGAGGACACTCCCCTCCGCTGTATGTCGGGGAGTTCTTAGCCTCCACCTCTTCCATTAATTCCGTATAACAGGACACCTCGGTGGCCGTTAAATAAATCCCTTAAATATTGTTTCTGTTTGTCTATACTGTATGTTGCAGGTTGCCAAGCATCTGACTCTAAAAATGAATGAGATTGACTTTTATGAGCCCTTTATGGAGGAACCAGTCACTATCCCTGGAAAACCCAACTCTGAGAATGAGATTGTAGACTTTGTTCACACACACAGAAGGTATAGTAAGTGTACTAATGTGCAAGAGTAACATAAAAACCTACAGTATATCCACATAGCCTCATTTTTAAAATACTACATTTTTGAATTCTCTACAGGCCAACTCTAAGAAAGTTGCGCTCTGATGATATGTTTGAGACCTGGGTAAGGAAATTAATGTTTAGAAAGTTTAATTTACATCTTGAAAGTCTTGTTACGCAGTTTCTAAACTACAAAATATTTTGTAACATACAACAAACATGTATTCACGAACCGCTAGCTGCCTGTAAAAAAACACAGCCCCTGTGGACAGCCCAGGCTCCACAAACAAAAACAGCCTGGTCCAGCCTGGGGGGTATTCCAAGTACGTGGTTTACCGACAAACCTCGATAAGTGAACTCAGAGTAAGTGGTAAACATCCTACAACAAGAGCCCTATGGCATTGTTTTGTAAGGGGAATGAAGCCATACAGCTCTTCTATTAATAGGTTTACTACTTTACTATTCTGAGTTAACTTACCCAGGTTTGTCACTAAACCACATACTTGGAATACCCCCCTGGACCATGAAACATAACAGACTGTTCGAGCCAATCGCCACGCTTAGAGAACCTTTAAAGAAATAAATCAATTATACATCATAACATTGTCATTGAATGCCTACGTGTCACCAGGCTTGCAATCTGAAAAGTGTTAAATAAGGTGCCATTAGAATATAACATGACTACTTTTGAATGATCCCATTGGATATGATCCTATTGGATCCACCAATGGTAAATTCTGCAGCAAGATGACATTTATAGCACATTTCTGCATTCTGTCTTTATAACAGGAGGATGACATGGATGGGATACACATAGTAGCCTTCGCTGAGGAAGAGGATCCCGGTTAGCTGATAGTTCTGAAAATATACTAACTGTATTTCTTAATGATCGTATTTTTATGTTTCACTGTGGGTTGCAACTAGTGAACATTTACTGTGTATCACCTCTAAGATGGCTATGAGTTCCTGGAGATCCTAAAGGAGGTAGCAAGAGACAACACCAACAATCCTGACCTGAGCATCGTATGGATTGATCCTGATGACTTTCCTCTGGTAAGACTTCGCAACATCCAACTGCTGGTAAAGCTGATACCATAATATGGTATGTGTAGAATACATGAGCTAGTTGTTTTTAAAGCATTTTAAGCAGACTTAACTGAGCAGGAAACTTCAGAGAAGCGTGCGGTGTATGCTTGTTGAATGTGTGTGATGACTACGCGATATCTTGATTTTCATGGTAGGCACACTACCTGCATGAGAAGATGTGTGTTTCGTGGAAGTTGATATGTTCTGAAGCTGCCATGCACATGCAATGCATCCTATGTAAAACAGGGATAATTGCATAGCATTGAAGGGATGGTGTTGGCTTGGACGTGACACTTTGTGCAATCCTGGCCGGACTGTATTTGAGTTCTTTTTTTCCAGTCAGCTTAATGAATTCTGTGATGTTTTCTGTGTAAACTGTGTGAAACAACAGCACATTTGTCTTTTACACAGCTAACCACATACTGGGAGAAGACCTTCAAAGTGGACCTTTTCAGGCCACAGATTGGTGTGGTGAACGTCACTGATGTGAGTCCCTTAATCACAGTGCCCACAACAAATGTATAACCTTCATAATACACACATGCAAGGACAGGCTTGAATGTGGGTATTTTTTTGTAAACAAACATGAATGGTACTTAAGTTAGTTACTCAGTGGTGGATTTGCCCTTCAAAACCACATGCTGAACGGTATTGTCACAGACTTTGTGGTGCTTGTTTTTGATATGTTTCTAGCTAGTCTCCAAAAGCCTTAAAATGAATGATAAGAACAAGGTTAAGTGACTGTGGCTGAAAGGTCGTTCATGTTTTGTATTGATGTTCTTGTCCTTCTGTTTTAGGCGGACAGTGTGTGGTTGGACATTGCTAGTGATGAAGCCTTACCATCAGCAGAGGCCCTGGAAGACTGGATAGAGGATGTGCTCTCTGGGAAGATCAACACAGAGGATGATGACGATGAAGCAGGACGTGAGGGCGACAATGAGGATGATGATTACGAAGAAGAGGATGATGAGGATGAGGATGCTGATGATGCAGATGATGACAGTGACTGAATTTCATTATAGTTCTTGAAGTGTGAATCCATTGTATACCTTCAAAAGTCTTATTATGTCTGGTGTTTTAGTGTAAAGGAATGTATTTCATGCAAAGGGTTAATCATTTGAGCAAGGTGTCCAAAAGCAATATTCAAAAGCAATAGGTTTCTTTGGAGGATGGATACCAAATTATGAAGAAATAAAACTGAATTAATACCTAGTAGGCCCTACTACGTTTTTATTTCAGACACATAAGGCTACTTACCTGGGTATTACTCCTTGAGTGAGTGTATGGTCACAATTATAAAAATCCCTGTAATGTAATCCAACGGCAAATGACTGATTAATTCCACTCTTTTTTCGATCACTCTCTTAGCCAGGTATAAGCAAAAACAAAAAAAATCACTCCACTGAGGATGGTTCAAGGATTAGATGGCTCACTTATTGTATCTAAATGGGCACTTTCGGTTGAAACTATTATGGAAACTATTGTACCAGCTGCGAACAGACAAATGACTTGCTGTGACCTATGACTTACTATGCAGTGCAATAGTCTGTCGATCTGTTTGTTTCGACTTAGTTCTTTCACAGTAGGTTTTTTATGTGATGGAAAATGCCCTCTCTCAGCTACTGTAGTAAACATCTGCACGTGGTCCTCAGGGGGATATCACATGACTCTCTGAAACAGGAAGTAACAGAACGAGAACTGGTGACGACCGACGAGGGCTGAAGTGGCTACTAATAACTTCTGAAATAATAATATACTAACCATTTCAAGTTAAGTGTAAAAACGTTTGCGTAAATATTAAATGCGCCTCTATGTGACCGAGGTAGGTGGGTGTCACTTAGTGTAGACCAGTCTACAAGTAGTAAAAAAACAGCTGTAGCCTACTCACGCTATCTTAGGTTTCAAGGAACAACCCTTTTCCGCAATGGTGTCGCTGATATGTACTTTACAAGATCACCGAGATGATGTGAACTGGTGCGTCTTTTCCGCCAAATTGCTGGCTACTTGTTCAGCAGACAAGACCGTTCGTGTTTACTACACTAAAGACTTCAGCGAGCTCCCCTTCTCTCCTCTTTCGGGCCATGGCTATCCGGTGCACTGTTGTTCCTTCAGTCCCTGTGGACAGTATCTGGCTTCCTGCTCTACAGACGCTACAACGGTGGTCTGGCAGATGGACAGCGGCGAAATAGAGGCCGTTTTGGAACATCCCGGTAGAAGCCCGGTCCGAGTGTGCGCCTTCTCGCCCGACTCGGTGCACCTGGTGTCCGGAGCTTCCGATGGCACGCTGGCGCTGTGGGATTTCACGTCTAGATCAATACTGAGGTCTGTCCCAACTGAAAGTGTTTTAAGATTCTTGAAACATGTTTTGGTAGAACATACTCCCAGTGAAACATCGGTGTGTTCCAGTGAAATGTTGCTTATCGGTACTTAAATGTCACATCATAGTAATAACATCAACAATCAAGTAACAACAAGTATAACTGTGATATATTCAAGGCTTTCACCATAAACACATGACATTTGCACAAAGGCATTTGCCAATTTACAAACAGACCCAATTACTTACACAAAAGTCACACATAATGTCACAGACTGGATTGAATTTGTGCTACTATTTCTTCCAACTTAAATAGGACGGGTGGAGTGGCTGACACCACTATGGTCGCCTGCTCCTTCAGCCCGTGTGGTCAGCTGTTTGTCAGCGGCTCCATGTATGGAGACCTTAGAGTGTGGAACCTGGAGCTGAAGCAGCTCTATGCTGAGAAGAGTGCTCATGACCTTGGTGTCACCTGCTGCCAGTTTGCCCCGCAGATGCAGAAAGGTACAGATAGCACTCATGGCCCATAAAATCACCATAAACCTAAACTTGATCACCGAAGTTGGGGTTTCTTCTTTTTTTGGATTAACCCAGTCACTGATTTTCCGGTTGATTTTTCAGTCATTGAGTGTATAACATTATTTTTATATAATACATTTTTAAATACAAGTACAGCTAATTGCTCCACATGATCCTCAAACTGTGTGTTCAGTTTGTGTGCTGATCATAGCTATAAGCAGTTCCAACCAATTAACACATCGCTTCAACTGTCCAACCATGAGACACACACCTAGACCTGATTAGCCTGATTACACCCCCCCCTCCTGCCCCATCCAGTTGTGGTGCGGAAACTTCAGGGATTGTAAGTCCTAGTCCTACAAATCAAATCAAGAGCATGGAAGAGATGAGTGTATTTTGGCTGTTGAGCTGAAATTTCACTAACTTTGGCACTTGCAATCATCTTTGATGACGTTGGGCCATGCAACAGGATTACATACATTCTCCTTGATGTCTGAGAAATCCACAATATGATTTAGGGTGTGCAGCTGATTACTGTAGAAATAACACTCATGTATATATTCCAAAGGTAGTCACTTATGTTACAAAGCAGGGCAGTCTGTGATATTTTGTCTGTGATACTTTGCTGATTATCCAATATTTTGTCTGAACTATACATTATTACCACCAAAGTGCCACAGAAATAGTTCAAAATGTTCTGTCCTGGCCTCTGGTACCAAACAAAAAAATAAAACTGGATATTTTTTTTATCCCGTTGGCAAAATAGTCTTCGGATAAGAGACCACAAATTCTGGTCAGGCTTTCTCTTTACTTGGCTGCCGGTAGACAGTAGACGGTGTTGTGAGCCCCTGAGCCCCAGGTAGGTCACTGAATGAGGGAACCAGTGTGCGCTACCTTTCTGCGTTTCTGTGGGGATATTAATGAGGCCTGGACAGGCCCCGCTGAGTTCAGCTAGGAGTCTCCTGAAAAATGAAAGGAGAGAAAAATGTGTGTTGGCCATAAATAGGCAGCAGGGCAGGAGGAATTCAGCCATCTTATTTTTAGCGGTAGATTTAATATAGAGGCTCTTGTCATAGGAATGACCGTTTGACTTTCTGTGTGGAAGCCTCTCTCTCTCTCTCCTCTCTCTCTCTCTCTCTCTCTGCCCTCTCCAAGGCGTTGAATGTTGCATATGTTTTAATGGCACATTAATGTGAAAGTGAGAGCTGCAGAGTCTGATAAAGGAGTGTCATCTCTCTCTTACTCCACTCTTCTTCTTCTTTTTCCTCACCAGCTTTCTTTCTCACATGCACTCTTTATTTGACTCCCTCTTTTGGGTCAGTTTTTCTAGTCAGACCTGCACTGAAAAATATGCGTCGGTCAAATGTAACCATTAGATATCCTTCACATACTTCTGAAATGCTTTGTGTGTCATTACAATGGTTTATGTACCATGATGATAATGACAGAATTATCTGGTATAAAAGGTGAAAGGTGAACCCTGTGCAGTGACTAAGGCATAGGGGGATATACTGTAGCATAGGAACTGTTGTGATCAGAGTGCAACTACTGACGTCTCTCTTGCGTTGTCCTCCCTCTGTCTTCCTCAGGGACCGGTGGTAATGTGGTCCAGTTCCGCATGGCCTCCTGTGGGCAGGACAGCCTGCTGAAGGTCTGGAACATCTCTTACACTCCACACGCAGGTAGAGTACCAGCACTCTGTAGATGTACTGTAGGTCTGTTATGTTCCTGTTTTTCTTTCCGTAGGCTTCTTTATGTGTGTGGCAAAACGATGTGCACTGAGACCGCAATGTGCTCCACCACGTGTACTGATAATGCATGTGTAACTGACAGTGTTGAAACTGAAGTGTATGATTATGTGTAACTGATGTGAGTGATGTGTTGCATGTTGATGTTTTGACTGGTGGTGATGATGTGCGTTGATGTGTTGACTGGTTGGCCAGGCTGTAAGATGCAGCTGCTGCACACTCTCACTGGTCAGACAGCTCCCGTGCTCTCCTGCAGTTTCTCAGCAGACGGACAGATGCTAGTGTCTGGGTCAGTAGACACACACACACACACACACACACACACACACACATTTAAATTGCCGACTCTGATCCCTCTCGGTCTTTCCCAACTGTCTCTCACTTATATATATTTATATATATATTTACAGCCTTGGTAAATGTTATACAGTATTATACATTAACTTTAGTATTAGTAGCACATTCATTCATTGATTCAAAATGCAGATATATAAAGGCGGTGATAATGTATTGGCTAAAGAACTGGGCTAGCATGCAGTAGCCAGAAGTTTTGGTTCAATTCCTGGCTGCCACCTCTGTGCCTTTGTGCAAGGTCTCAAAAGAGACTAGCCATGTAATTGATTCATGTCTGAAAGACATTTTGGATACAAGTGGCAGCCAAATGAATAAATGACTGATATAATGTAATAATCTCAAGCATCAGCAGTATGCTGCACATACACTGTGTGGCCACTAGGTGGTGTGTGTAATCCACATTATCTATTGCAAAATCAACTGAATGCAGACGCCTGTTGTATAGTTCATGGCTCCCTGTTATACCCGTAAAGTTAACAGAGCTGTTATTTTTTATCTTCTAACATTTATCTTTTTTTTCTCAATAGGTCGGTTGATAAGACTGTCACGGTGTATGAGGCTGTAAGTCTTTGTTTGTGTGGGTTTATTCCATGTGTTTGTGCATATTCAATAATTGCCTGTGATATCCAAAACTATTGCTTACCTTGATAAACAGGGTTCATTCTGTGGATTTAGGAAACAGAAGTGCTAGAGAAAAAGTGTTTATCAGTGACATCAGCAGCAATGCTTGCAAAAAGCTGACTGTCCACACATCTTCCTCCAAGACCCAAAGAGACTAGCTACTGCTGACCGATACTGACATGTCTCCATTTAAAAATCTTTCTTTTATTCAGTTTACAGAGCCCTTTTTAACATGCATGTGTGTGTGTTCACAGAGTCAGGGCACCCTACTGTATACTCTGAGCCAGCATGAGAGGTGAGGTAGTGTGCCAATGTGTGTGTGTCATCCCCTTTTGGGACACTCTTAAATCTTACTTCTCTAATCGTCAGCTAGACTTGATCATCTGCACAAACCCATAATCACACATCCTCTGATACTTGTGTTATCACCTAAAATTTGATTTATAATTCTAATTTTTTTTATGTCATGACCACAATGCTACTTTGTAGAACGTGCAAAGAAACTGACAGATACAGAGGTGACATGTACAGAAAAATGTTACATGGTATTTGTGGCCACTTGCCTTTGCACATGCAGTGTGACTCAAGCCTCAGCTTGCGTCGTGCCTCCCCTCGTGTCCTATCCCATGATCCTTTGCTGTGGTGCAGGTACGTGACGGCATGTGCATTCTCCCCCATGGCACCGCTCATCGCCACTGGCTCCATGGACAAGAGTGTCAACGTGTGGAGAGTAGAGGATGGCTGCAGCACGCATGGTGCTTATCCTCACATACACATGCACACACACGCACAGGCACATTGAAGAATCTGTTTTTTGCTTTGTGTAATGAGCACATTGCTTACATGTCTTTTTTGGCAGTGTTATTATTTGGAAAAGATGATGACTAGTAATCAAATTGCCTGAATGGCTATCTATTTTAGTTTGTTCTTAATGTCATAGTTTGTAGTATGTATTACTCATCATTTTGTCATTATGTATAGCTACGACGTCCAGTTAGACAGGAGAACTGCACTGAAATAGCCATGCTAGCTGATTGACTTGTGAATGTACATTTTTAAAGCATAAAATATAAAGACAGTGGACAATACAGAAGACGGTGTATTTAAAAAGGAACAATCTAAATACACACACACACACACACACACACACACACACACACACACTGCATCATCTCATATGGTTCAGTTGGGCTGATATTAACATTGGTTTTATCTGTTCTCTCCTCTTTGTCCTGAAACACTGTGGGACACGAAGAAGGCAAATTCCTCCCTGGTGAGTATACACACGTGTGTGTGTGTGTGTGTGTGTGTGTGTCTGTGTCCTCTGCTGCTCTGGCTCATATCAAACCCGACTCACATTAGGTTAGCCAAGGAGATGCTCATTACACAAAGGACACAAATTCTGCTGATATGAAAGGAGATTATTGTGTGTGTGTGTGTGTGTGTGTGTGTGTGTGTGTGTGTTGGGGCGTCACTAAATAAGCATCTGTGCAGTAAACACACACACACACACACACACACACACACAAATGCATTGAGAATTGCTCACACATGAACCCCCTCTCACCTCTCTGCAGTCTATTCCCTATTCTTGTGGAAGCGCTGCCTGCAGACAATCAAATTGACTTTTCCTTCTTCTCGGGCTGATTACGGATGCACCACCTGGGCCTCTGTAGCTGGCTCTCTGAAATGCCATCTCAACCCCCCGCCCTAGCCTCTTTCTTCCGTGGCTCAGGGAAAAGAGTGGAACTCATTTCAGTTTTTCCTGGGTGAGATTGAATTGATAAAGATGAAACACATCCAGCACAGCTAACTCTCGAAGTGAAGACCTTCCCTTCCCTCCCCGAGTCATCCACACTACTCACAGACACACACACACACACACACACACACACACACACACACACACACACACACACACACACACACACACACAGACATACACAGACATGCAGACACTTTTTTTCACACACAGACATACACATTTTTTTTCTCTGACTCTTTTTCTGTCACTCACACACAGACACCGACAGACACACACACACAGGCACACAGACACACACACACACAGACCGTTGCGCTATACTGAGTGTTTCTCTTCTGTTCAGAATCCCAGAGCTCAAAGGCGGCTGCTTCTCTGAATGTTCTTTGAAGCGTTTTTGTTAGGAGTGGCGTTCCTTTTGTTTCTTTGTACCCCAGCATCATTACAGTCTTGAGTCTGATTGGTCGAGAGAGGTTGATTATTTCCCACATTGCATTAGCGTAGTTTGCACCCAACACTGCCTGAAAGATGTGGAGTGTATGCAGATGCAGAATGTATGCCGATGCCAAAATATCCACAGAGGATTCATCCCTGTTACCTCATTACTCTATTAGTGATCCCTGTTACCTCATTACACTATTAGTGATCCCTGTTAGGCGGAATCCTCGCCTTATCGTGTTTGTTATACCTTGTCAAGGTTCTTGTGTAGGTTGCATGCATGCTTACTCTTTTTTTCTCCTCTCTCTCTCTCTCTCTCTTTTTTATATATATATATATATGACCCTGACCCCTCTCTGTCCTTCTACTTAGGTGAAGAAGCTGCTTCCTCTTGTGAAGGTAGGAGTGAACTCTAATTTGGATAGCAGGGAACCTTGCATTACACACAGTCGAAATGCCACTAAATGGACACGGAAACAATAGCCAGCTATATAGAGTATGGTTAGTAGATATACTTTTCACAGGAAAAAGTGAGCGCCAACAAGATAAGAGATGCTATCAGAACATTTGGACACTGGTGGTGGTGGTGGTTGGGATGGTTGTGTTAATGGTGATGGATGGGCTGGTGAGGTGGTGTTGATGGATTGCATCCCTTCTCCAGCTGCATTAACATCAATGTCTTTAGGAGAAAAGCCTCTGAGTTTCCCATGAGGGTGTTGGCAAGAGGCCTTATAAGGAGGCTCAGGTTACTGCTGTCTGAAACTGATTCAGGATCAGCCTGTATAACCCCTCCCTAATGGGCAGCTATTACAGTATAAAGGGCCCAAACTGACATCAGCCTCAGAAAGATGAGGAGGTGTTATTAACATACACACACACACACACACACACACACACAATAAGAACAAAGTGCTCATCTTGAACAGTCTCCCATTCACACACCCATAAAACAGTGTTCATTATGCACTCTCTCCCCTCACACACACAGTCAAAAGCTTGATGCCTTGTTTCACACACAAATCCATCACAACCTTCAGAGCCAGTGCTTTTTTATTGTTATTTCTTTTGCTACTCACATTCGCTCCTCATTAGAAGAGACATTTCACGAAGGAGGGCTGTAGTTAGGGAAAAACAGAATAATTGCAGTGTCCTGATGCTTTTTTCCCCTGTTGGGTTTCTCCGTGCAAATGAGCTAATGATGGTAATTAATGCTATTGAACACTGATGGATGCCGTGTGACACAGAATGATGCGGTATGCCTCTCAACCTGGAGAGGAAGTCCGTGCCTGCTATTTAGCAGCAATTGTAATTGTTTAATATCATCATAAAGCAAGTGTTTCTAATCATGCATCTTTTATGCAGGTTGATCCCATAACCCTGTCATAAGACACTTTTATCTACTTAGTCATTGAGGAGTGAGTACTGTGGTCACATGAGAAGTTCCTCACAAATCTGCCGTGACAGTTGAGGACTGCCGTTGCCGACTGCACTTGCTCCTTCCTAAGTGTTGACCGACAGGCCTGTAGTGAGTTTGTCCAACTAAACCGTTTGTCCACTCTTGTTGTTTTGGCTCCTCCAGGTGGAAAAATGGGAGGCCACTCCAGGCTGATGCCGAGCGATTGGTCAGAAGATGACGTGTCATCGTGGTTGCGGCAGGAGGGTCTTGAAGCCCTAGTGGACGTGTTTAAGGCCAATAACATTGACGGGTCAGAACTTCTCGCCCTCAACAAAGACGCACTTGCCACAGACATGAAAGTAGGTACGGTATTTATCATCTGCACTTCAACCTCAGATAGCCCCTCAGGGCCCAGCGCAGGTGTTATTTTTAACAACAGTTGTAGGTGAGATAGACAGGTGGAAATGGGTCAGTAGAAGCAAGAGTGGAAATGTCACGTAAGTGCTAGAACTCACACAGAACGTTCCTGGTATTTCCTTGGACACGGATCAAGGAATATTTTCTCTCTCTCTTTCTCTCTTTCTTTTTCTGTGTGCCACTCCCCAGCCTCTCTTTCAGTCATAGATGTTCAGCATTTTTAGCAAGTCAAAAAGCCCAACATCATATATTACATGAGCAAAAGCATAACACAATCCCCGGGATTGCACTGAATGTAAACAGCAGCTTTGCTCAATATTACATAAGGCATTACCCGGCTGGTCTGAGAGCAGCCTAGCGAATTTATGTGTTTCAAAGCAGCTTAGCGCCTTATGCCAGCATGCTAAGACCACTAGGCCTTTACATAACGCCTCTGATAAACATCACTCTCACAAAATACCACTCACTTGCACACCAGCTCCTAGTATACCATAACAATGAAACCCATGTAATCAAATCTGTCTGGCAATGGCACGGAAGGGGGATTGGAGCTCGGGGGTGGGAAGGTTATCAGAATTTAATGCTTGATGTGTCTTGTGGCCATGTTCACTGCCCAATGCCCACTTGCCCACACAGAGTGTGTGTTTGTGTGTTTGTGTGTTTGTGTGTTTGTGTGTGTGTGTGTGTGTATGAGTGGAACTTTAATGTTAATTAAGTGCATTACATGATATGCATTTGTTATTGTCATATTTATGTTGTTTGGGCTGCAGAGTCGATGGGTCTCAGAAGCAAAATCATTCGAAAGATCGAGGAGCTGAAGATGGAGTCCATGTGCACAGGGGTCCCAGACGAGTACCTTTGTCCAATCACACGCGAGCTCATGAAAGACCCCGTCATTGCTGCAGGTGAGTGCTGGTGGTCTACCAGTGGCTTCCACGATTGTGCCTATGAGGAAGGCACTTAACCCCACTTAACTCAAGTAGCTCCTGTAGAGCGTTCACCGTAAGTGGCTCTGGATTTGAGTGTCAGCTACAACTGCAAGTAATGTAATGAAAACATTCTAGAACACGCTGGTATGTTCTACCGTTAGGGGTGAAGATAGCAGCTTCTAATGGTACTACCATTATGGTAGACCTCAATAACATAGTCAAGATGGTAATTGAATGGGTGGATGCACTTCCTTCCGAGAGGCACTTTGATGGCTTTAAAGAGATTTACTTTGCTGAACTGACCACATACATCATGCACAGAACAGCATTTTACCACCTGCATTCTCACCTTACCAGCCACATAGCTGTCAAGACTCATCACTACCAAGCATTTAGTAGTTGCTAGTTTATGTGTCTCATGCAGTGATATGCAATCCCAAAAGTAACATTTTGATTTGATTGTCTCTTTAATTCACTTTCATGCCATGATCAATTGAAAAATAGCTTTTCATCTTTTCATAGAGGTATTGTTTTTACATGGGTCCACAGCTGGTTTTGTTTCATTGCACATTAAGAACAGGGTTTAGGGACAGAGTATCATGCGGTAGTTATGTTGCCTCAAGTCCATGCAAATCAAATAGCTGATCTGAATTTGATTTAAATCGTAAGAATGCCTGGTCCAGCATCACTTCCCTTTTGCAACACATTACCATTTGTCGCTAACATGTCCACGACTGCAGAGGTGTTAAGATGCCCTGCATTCTGGAGCATTCTCCCTTCATTCTAAATTCCATATAGATCCAAATACCTTGTGTCTGTTCATGGCTAGGCAACTGATCTGAGTAGGCTGTGAAGCAGTGATCACCTTCTCTCTTTATTGGAGAGTTTATTAGCAGACGCTACCATGCCTGTTGCATGCCTCTTTCTTTCTTTCTTTCTTTCTTTCTTTCTTTCTTTCTGACTTCTCTCTCCGACACACACACACACACGCACATACGCAAAGACTGTTTCATCCATTAATGTATGTCAAATATTTATTTAATTTAGAATGTTAATGAAATATAATGTCATGTAGTTTAGTCAGAGGGCAGCAGTTGAGTGGTAGTAGATGTAGCCAGTTGCTTGGCTGTCAGTAGAAGACCATGGTGTATGGACGACTGTCCTGCTCCCCACTCATCAGGTGGTCAAGGGCCCATTCAGATGGGACAAGGAAACTGAAAGGACCAGCTGTGACAACAACAATACTCAAGTCAACATTCAACATTAATTCACTTTGTCAATTTACACAATTTAAGCATATTTAATAACAATGGCAGATGACCAAAGAACCTCATTGGAGATCATTGGAGATTTCATTTGAAAATAAGCATTTAGTCTAGTCTTAAACCGTATATTGGAAACTGACCATATCAATGGTAACCACTGTAAGTTATCACACACAGATTGTACTAAAAACTTAGCTAACAGCTAAAAACCTTTACTTACAGTACATGATGGCCACTCTATCTTGTCCAGTCAGGTCCCGGCGACACAGCTGGCGATGGATCAGACCCAAGCCTGTTAGAAAATGTTTGAAACAGGTTAAGAGTGGGCATAACTGATCAGTTTATGGTCAATTCCATAGGTTCTCAACCTCTTTGGGGTTAAGGCCCACTGACTGATTATGATGAATTACTGATAATGGTGAATGTCACACACATCATTATAGACTATGAGCAGGGGTGCTCATTCTCTTATGCCCATGTTTTCTATACATACAGTGTCCATGAGCTGAGCACAAACTAAAGGCAAGTTATGGCATTATTCACAGATTAGGAAAGGTGATTTTAATTTGCTGCTCGACAAGGGAAAAGGGTGATGACTTGATTTTTTGTTGTTGTTGCTAGAGCAGGCATATAGAAAGTTGTGAAATTGTAGCCTACTAAAGACCAGATGTTTAGTTGTGAATCTGACTAACTATCCATATAAATGTTAACCACTATAAGGTATCACTATGATTGTAGACACAATAATTCCTCCATGTCTGTGACCTCACTTGCTGGTTCTGACAATAATTATTTTAATTATTTTCAACTGGTTTTATGATTGTGATATATTTGTGCTACGCTGGCCATTGAATGGTACGATTGGCCACCTAACAGTGATGACATTTGTCAAAGATTAATTTAGGCTTACTGTGATTAAAACTGTTCCAATGATAATTTCCTAGATTAAGCAAGGTCATACCTTGGTCTTCCTCTTCCTTGTTTGCTGATGACCTCAGATTCCCCATGAGGTGGTCAAGAGTACAGTCAAATGAGACAGGGTAACTGGAGCCAGGGCCAGCTGTGACAATTACAACAACACTCGTGTCAAACGGTCACATTTGATATTCATTAATTTTGTCAATATCAATGTCAGTGTATGTTTAAGCACATTTAATAACAGACCCCAGCCAACCTGGAGCATTAATACGATTTGAGATATTAGACAATAATTTAGGTTATAATTGTGATTATAATTCATTTAATGATATTCTCAATTGGTTATAATTGTATTCTTTGTATGGTGCCAATATAATGCTATGATTGGCCACCTAACAATTTCACAAATATTAGCTTAGGCATACTGAGAGCCAATGATCTTTTGCTTGGTCAAGCAAGTTCATACCTTGCTCTTCCCCTCCCGTGTTCGCTGATGAACTCTGCTCCTCCATGAGGTGGTCCGATAGGACAGGGTAACTGGAGCCAGGGCCAGCTGTGACAATTACAACAACACTCGTGTCAAACATAGAGACATTCAATATTCACTAATTTTGTCAATATCAATATCAGTGTCTGTTTGCAATTTAATCACATTTAGTAACAATGGCAGATGATCAAAGACTCAGTTTCGTACATAAATTGACCCTACTCGTACACTTTGAAGATCTCCATTGAAAATGAGCCTTTAGTCCAAAACAACTACCAAGTAGGCCTAGCCACTATAACTGTATTTGCAGTAACTAAAATAGTTTACTTACAGTGCATGATGGGCATGTTGCAAAGGACAGGACCATCTTGTCTGGTCATCTCCCTCCACATCTGGGCATTAGCCACAACCCAACCTGTTAGGAAAGTTTTGAAAGTGTATCTGTGGCCAGGAATTATCAGTGTTATTCTATTATATCATCTGTTATTCACATAAAAGTATACTGTGGGTATTAGCTAGCCAAAGTTATAGCATAAGCTGTGCTATTTGTGTTCTTACTTGCTGGTTCATCAGCCTGAAGATCCAGTTCAGCAGGCTGAAGAACTACTCCAGGCTGAGTGATCTCGATGTTAGCCACCTCACTTGCTAATTCAGCAGGGTTGAGATCCTCTCTAGCCTGAGTGTTCTCGGTGTTTGGATCACTTGCTGGTTCAGCAGGCTGGAGATCCTCTCTGGTCTGGAGAACCCAGCGTGGCTTGCGCCTCTCTTGAAAAGCCCGCACAGGTTTGCCTTTAACCAAATGATTTGGCTTTCTCAGCTTCGTGTACAGCCCAGATGTCAGTTGCTTCTTTAGTTTTCTTCTCTTGATCTTGGCCATGGCAGAGTTGTGACAGATCCGGTAGTTCTTGGTCCTCTGTCGTTTTCTCTTTGGTCTTAGCCGGTTTCGGATGGTGTTCAAGAGGGCTCTCATGGCTCCCATGAAGCAACCACTCTCTCCTCTCACCTCGCCTCTCACTTCCATCTTCAGCCAATGTAGTGGAATAGAAAATAGACTTCTCCTTTGTCCTTGGCAAGATTACCAATATCAAACAGTTAAAACAGATGAATCAGTGAATAATTTGTAAAATCTCCAGGAGCAAGCTCTCTCTCAGTGTTATCTCTGGTGTAGCCAGGTCCAACTGATTCAGTATTCTACCTCAGTATTCTACTTTGCACAGTTAGAATGTTCAGAAGATTCCAAATGATGATGCCCCAAAGCATTCTAGAACTCAACTTGTAATGATTTAAATCCACTGATATTCCATGTTAGATCAGTGGTCAAGTCAAGTGATCTAATGGCCAATTTACACCAGACCAAAATTAGCTTCAAGTCAATTTATTTATATAGCAAATGTAACATAACAGGCTTGACCCAAAGTGCTTTACAAATGATTAAATAAGAAAATAAATAATAATACAGCACAAAATGCAAAATGCCTACCTGAGAGAAAAAAAGAATACATAATAATACAAAAATAATAACAAAGCAGTGGTAATACTAATGGACTTCATAAATGAAACCATGGGAGAGATTAGAGTGTACTAAACGCTAGGGGAAAAGATGGGGTTTTAAATTAGATTTAAAATTATCTAAGGTAGGGCTGGACTTGATATGGGAAGGGAGACTATTCCAGAGCCAGGGAGCAGCAACGGAGAAGGCCTGGTCACCTTTGGTTTTAAGGCTGGAGGGGGGAACAGAAAGGAGTTTTTGGGAGGAAGACCTAAGTGACCTATGGGTATAGTAAGGACTTCACAGATATATTGTGGTGCTAAACCATTGAGAGCTTTGAAAACAACTATTTTAAATTCTATTCTGAATTTCACGGCTAATCAGTGTAGTTGAGACAAGACCGTAGTGATAAGCACAATTGTGATTCTGATTTTCCCTCTTCCCATAGATGGCTACTCGTACGAGCATGAGGCCATTGAAAGCTGGATCCGCACCAAGAACCGGAGCAGCCCCATGACCAACCTGCCTTTGCAGACCACGCTGCTCACACCCAACCACACCCTCAAGATGGCCATTTCCCGTTGGAGGACCAGCCACTGAGGGATGCTGGGATTTCACTGCCGTTCACCCCACGTTGGCCAGACTTAACTTCGAGACTGGGGAGCTGCATGGCTGCAGGCTTTTAGTGGTCTGTCAAGGTTGTTTGCCATGCTATGCAACTCAAAGGGAACAGGGTTGACACGTATTAAACACCTCCAGTAGAGCATATGTAGGGTTCGCCTGGAAGCCAGACCCAAATTTTCCAGAGCGGGAAATTTGGTCTGGAGTCGTTCCAATGATAAATCTATATGCCTAATTAATATATTAAGATATAGGCCAATAAAATAGTTTGGTCTGGCTTTATATGATTATGGACACATGAGCAACAGAGAATCAGTCATCCACATCACCTGAGCATGCTAGAGTAGATTTTGATTACGCTGTGGAATGTTGATAAGTCGCAGCTGAGCGGTTGTCAAGCAACGTCATAATAATTTTATAGGTGTAGTATATCACTTTTTAAACGACACCCTTTTCAACCTAGACCATGGTATAACCTAAATATCACCTTATGTCTATGTGCCATGTATTTGATGTAATGACATTTGTTAAAAACATATATTTCATTAACATTTACTCAATGGCTTGCATTTTGTATTAATGAAGGTTGAGAAATGTGTCATTTTCAATTTGTCTGCCTTACGAAGCGTAAATCTACTGATTGCTGTTGTACTTGATCCACTTTCCTGCACACGACTTGAGCATATTACCAAATCAAATGTGAGAAAGCAACTCTAATATTTGAATTTGCATGTAAATATACAGTTCCTGTCAACTGTCACCCTGTGAGCCTTTCTAGCTATGTGATATTAAAAAATAACATACTGGAAATATTTCCATGTCAGCCAAATGCTTCCCAGTAATATGACCCCTGGAAAATAATTTTCAATTAGTCCTGAATTAAAACTTTAAATACTGGATGTAAATCTCTGGGCTTTGGTTCGGGGCAGGATGTGTATAGGCTTGGACATCTTCCCTTTATATTTGTTGCGCCAGCTCGCCATAACTCTGCAAAAATACTACACCTATGAACATCTAATGGCAAAAAATCAACAATAGAAAATAAAAAGAGACATGATGTGACAGGAGTTGATGTGTGTGATTACTTTTGTGTATGTGTGCTGCGTTTTGAGTGTTTATGTTTATGGAAGCGAGGCCACACTCAGCATGAGATAGAAGTGGGGTTTATTAGAACTATATGATGGTGTTCCAGTACATTTAAGGATTATCTTAAACATGGCTACTACTGCAGACAGGATACATGATGCACTACCATCAAATACCTCCCCACTCTGGAGTATCAATCTGAAAACGGCAACTTTATAAACTGCAATTCTGACGTGCGTAAATCCAAGGAGTCTTCATTAAAGCATTGTAGTATATATTTATATACTTTTAAATAGGAAAACATCTCTGTAATATAACCGCTGTGCAAAAATAACTAATATATATAAAATATATTGCTTTTACAATTGACGAAGCCATAGGCGCAGTAAATAAATAAACCAGGTGGCGACAAGCAGGAAGTAGAGAATATGAGGCTATTTATACAATGTACAAAGGGACTGTTCAGTATCATCCCCATCACACACACACACACACACACACACACAGAAGCATTCTTACACATTAACAAGAAGCAAACTGAGTACAAATTGTACAGGTTTTAAATATCCTTAGAATACTAGAATGCCCATATAATAGACATTCATTCGGTAATTCTAATTACTAAGATAGAGTTTAAACTCTTAGGCTGTTTCTTAAAAATTAACATTATTAATAATAATAATACTTTATTATAGTTCTGTTAATTTTGTCGTGGTAGGGTTCAATGGCTGTTTTGTATTTAACTATTGCAGCAAAAGCCTTGTCACACTGTGAGAGATGGCGTAGCATAGTCCGGCGCTGTCCAGCTATTTTCTGTTCTCTGAACTGTAACAGACATCTCAGTGGGTATGTCTAAAACCCCTCTTCACTTTTAGAACACTGATCTAGAATCAGTCTTAACGAGCACAACGGCTCTGAGATTTTGTAGCCTTCATGAGCGCCTTGGGTATATACAACAGTTCCATTTTGTGGTTAATTCGGCAATAGAAATATATCCATGCACTGCCGTTGCATTTCGATGTCCATTGTAAGATACAGATACAGAATTATATCCATGTACAGTTTCAATTGGTTGACCAAAAAGAGTACTATGCTGATTACAAGCGAACAGAGATGTGTGTGACCAGACAAGGTGTGGCCAGCCTGTTCTAGCTGGTGCAAAGCTGGCAGATAGCCCGGGGGCAGGTCACACGTTGGACTCGATGAAGGAGCGTTTGGGCTTGATGGAGCTCATGTGGATGGGGTTGTCGCGGGCCAGGCTGGCCTGCTTCAGCTTGCTCTCGTTGCTGTAGTGCTGCTGCAGGGCCGGGTGCTGGTCGCCGGGTCCGTGGGCGTGGGAGCCGTTGTGCAGGCCAGCCGTGTGCGGGTACGGGTGCTCGTGGTAAGTGCTTCCTGTTTGAGACGAGTAGGCCAAATCGCAGTTCATGCCTGGTGGCGCCTGGCCGCCCGACGTGTGCCCGATGTAGCTCTCGGCTGGGTAGCCGAGCCAGCTGCGCCCGTTGCCGTGGTGCCGTGGCTGCTGCTGCTGCTGCAGTTGTTGTTGTTGTTGCTGTAGTAGAAGTTGCTGCTGGAAACGGGCCGTCTTGTCTATGACACCCATGAAGGGGCGTGGCTTGTGCTCGCCTGTTGTGCCGCTGCTGCCGCTCTCTTGCCAGGCGGCGATGCCACCGCTCTCGCTAGGGGAGACGGCCATCTTGTCAGCCGCCGGGCTCCTGTTGCGTCCGCCGTCTGAGAGCACCCCGCTGGACGCCAAGCTGCTGGAGGAGCTGGACATGCGCACGTTTCCTCCGGCGCCACCGTCCCCCTCCCCCGCGCCGCACGCGGCCATCTCCAGGCGCTCTGTTACCCGGGCGACGCTGCCGGACACTGGCATGGCGTCAGCCGAGGAGGGGCAGCAGTAAGGCTTGCGCTCAGGAGGCTCCTCGGGGACCCCGGGGCCGATGTGGATGCAGGGCCCCGCTTTGAGTCCTGTGGGCAGGTGTCGGCTGGGCAGCGGGCTGGACGACCCACACTGAGGGGCGCTCTTCCCCCCCACTGACCCACAGCGGGTCCCACTCTTGGCCCTCTGGCTCTGGCGCCGCGGGGCAGCAGAGGGCTCTGGCAGAGCATGCCCATGAGTGAGCTCACCAGGCAGTGTGCGTGTTAGCGGGTAGCGACCCTGATGTTGCTGCTGCTGCTGTTGTTGTTGTTGTTGTTGTTGTTGTTGTTGTTGTTGTTGTTGTTTTTGACGCCACGCTTCCTGTTTCCTCCTGCGCTCCTCCCCCGCGTTGTCGTACACGTTCTCCTCCCCTTCATCCAGCCGCCGTCCCAGCAGGCCGTGGCCCTCCTCCTCCTCGCCATCCTCTCCCTCATCCTCGTCCTCTTCGTCCTCGTCATCGTCCTCGTCCTCGTGATCGGACTCGTGCTTGAGTGGCAGCTGACCTTTGCCCCCGGGACGCTGCAGCTGCCTGCATTCCTCCTCCACGCGGGCCAGCAGGCGGCTGATCTCCCGGTTGCTGGGGCAGAGGCGTGACGCCTCGTACAGGTCCGACAGCGCCGCAGCAAACTGCCTGAGGAGGCCAGAAGAGATGGACATAGAATGTGGTCAACGTATTAAAAGACAGAAACAAAAGCATGCCAGATGGAAGACTTTCAACCAGGCATAAAAGTGACCGACACTAGCTGAATATACAAATAAACAAAACAATGTCTACTGTAGTTGAATATTTTTTTTTATACAATATGTTCTATCAGGGTAACAGTCCTCTTCTTAAAGATTTGGTATCTTTTAACCACAGGCCTATCAGAAACCACCCTTGTTAGATTTGCATTGTTTTTCAGCAGAAGTCACAAAACAATCTTTTAAAATATACATTGTGTTGTGTTTCCAGGATTCAGACGATGATGACCAGTGAGTCTTACCTGCTGCTTCTCTTGGCTCGTGCCCGGGCATAGAAGGCCTCGTATGATTTGGGCTTCAGCTCCAGGGCTTTCGTGGCAAACTCCTCTGCCATGCCAAAGTCCTGCCCAGACCAGATGAGACACCAGAGAGAAAGACAGTCTGTGTAAGTCTGTATTATCTGTCACTGATCTGGAACTCATTAAGTATAAAAACCACAAATTCTGTTCGTGATAAACAGACAGAAATCAGCAAAAGAGAGGAGGGGAGTGGAGACGAGTTGAGAGGAGCAGAGAGGAGAGGAGAAGAGAGGACAGGAGTGGAGAGGAGCAGAGAGGAGAGGAGAGGCCAGAAGGGTTCAGCTGTGGAGTTGTGAGCTGTGTCCACCCCGCCCATCACTCTCTTCACTCTCTCTGCAGTCTTAATGACCAGACTGCGTCTGAGAGGCAGGGGCAGAACCAAATGCCACACTCTCTTGCCCTGTCTGACATTTCCACTCAGCTGACGTGATGGGTCATGAGCTGCAGGAACTGCCCAGGGGCTCCTTCAGAGTGAACACAGCACTGATACCCATCTACCACTCTCCTCCACTCATCTATTTTTCTTTTCCCTTTCCCCTGCTTCTCTCTTCTCTTGTCCTCTGCTTCATTCTTCTCTGTCTCTTTCTACTATGGAGTAAGTACTGCACTGTAGTGTAACAGAGAGTACTGTAGTACTGTAACTATGTACCTACATGAATCGGAATGGATGGCACTAATGTGGTTGGCGTGTGTGTACGTGTGTGTGTGTGTGTGTGTTTGAACTGTGTGTATGTGTGTGTTTGAACTTTGTGTGTGTGTGTGTGTGTGTGTGTGTGTGTGTGTGTGTGTGTGTGTGTGTGTGTGTGTGTGTGTGTGTGTGTGTGTGTGTGTGTGTGTAGAGTGTTTGTGTGTGTGTGACTCACATTGGTTTTGCGGCGACAGCGGGACAGGTTGAGGTAGAGGGAGACCCGGAGCTCTCTGAAAGCCTTGAGGTCATCACCAAAGCCGTCCCGAGGAAACTTCCTCAGGGCGTACTGATACCTCTGAGCCGCCTCCTTCATCTTTCCCCTCTGTGGAGAGAAGAGAGCGCAGAGAAAAAGAAACAAAGTCAGGCCACAATTAAACAATCGTCACTTATGATGAATCAGCTTCAGACTAAACAAACCAGTGGACCCACAGAAGAGACAAAGTGAAGGGGAAATGACACAGAGAGGAGAGAGACAGATAGATAGATAGATAGATAGATAGATAGATAGATAGATAGATACTTTATTGATCCCCAGGGGATCAATAAATTCAATAAATTCAAATAATTCAAGAGAGAGTGGGAGGACTTTCATCAAATCAGATGGATGGATGGCGCCTAAAGGTGAGCAACTCAGTGAGAATAACAGATGAAAAACAAAAGTGATGGTGGCAGTGTTTGTGTTTGTGTGTGTGTGTCGTGTGTGTGTGTGTGTGTGTGTGTGTGTGTGTGTGTGTGTGTGTGTGTGTGATAAGGTCAGCCGGTCTTTCATTAAAGGTGCCAGCCGAGCTGTCCCTCTCAGGCCTGCTCTGTGACCCACCTTATAGAGCAGGTTCCCCTCCTCCATCAGCTTCTGCAGCAGAATGATGAGGATGTCAGGCTTGGACGTGGCCATCGCCCAGGCTGCATTCCCTGGAGGGGGAAAGAGGGAGAGAGAGAGAGAGAGAGAGAGAGAGAGAGAGAGAGAGAGAGGAAACGAGATCATATCTGTCAGCATTTGTCAAGACTGAGCCATCTCTATGGAGGTGTTCGAGAGTAAAGGTCACCTAAATTCTGTACCTGATCGATCGTACGGAGAGGTTCTGTAGCCTTGGGGAAGGTGTTAGTGACAGCAGGAGAGACAGAGAGAGTGGAGGAGTTAGTCATTTAAAAAAGAGAAAAATACAGCACTCATCAAGCGGGGGTGAGTCAACGCACATATTCATAGCATTCAAATAGGTGAAATCTCAATATGAATCAGAAATCAGGTGCTCACAGATGAACAGACAGTGTAATCTACAGGCAGAGCTACCATGCAGTGGCCTATCAGAGAGAACGTTTGGAAAGTATAGATACAAGAAAAGTAAGAAAGAATATAATTTCATGCATCATGCACATGACAAAAATGACATTGACTAATCAGGTCTAGGTACTTGGCAATATTAGATGTTTCTTTTGCATATAAGACTCATTCCAATTGTTCACGCAATAAAGCTAGTCTGTGTCATCCTGTTGTGGTCTGTTTATTAATTAATTCATGAAATTGTTTCATAGCTATAACCACTTTGAGCATCTGTTAACAGAAACACTGACATTTTACAATTTAAGTCTGTCAGACTTAATCTCTGTTTATATGACCTTGTTGAGCAAGGGTGATAAACTAACTCCCCCTCTAATAAAACAACAAAATAATAGAAAAAAAGCAAATGAAATATAACTCTCTCATGGCTAAACACAGTGACAGTCAGATACATCGCCTGCGTCCCATTTCTACAGGGCTGCGAGTGTCACACACACATACAACAGCCAAGCCAGAAGGATGCAGGCTGGCCTGGTTTAGGACCGGAATTGAAGGCTCCCGAGAAGCAAACCAGTGCAGAGGCTTCTTTTTTCCCTTTAACAGAACCTGATTCTGGATTTAGAGCACGGAGTACCCCCTGAGAATGCTGCGCTGGCGTTCTGGATTCTAGAATGTGATGGATAAGTGTGTGTGTGTGTGTGTGTGTGTGTGTGTGTGTGTGTGTGTGAGAAAGAGAGAGAGAGAGAGTAAGAGAAAGGGAGAGAGAGGGAGCCTGTGTGTGTGTACGTGTGTATGTGTGAGAGAGAGAGAGAGAGAGAGAGTGAGAGTATGTATGTGTGTGTGTGTGTGTGTGTTAGAGAGAGAGAGTACAGTTTGTGTGTGTGTGTGTGCGTGTGTGAGAGAGAGAGAGAGAAAGAGAGAAAGTGGAAGTGTGTGTGTGTGTGTGAGAGAGGCAGGTCTGTTCTGTGCCAGCATGTTCTGTGTCAGACTGTTCTGGGTCGGTCTCTCACCCAGCTTCGCTCCCTTCTTGAGGAGGGTGACCACCACAGACGTGTTGCGGCTGCCTATCGCCCGGTCCAACGGACGCATGCCGCTGTAGTCCATGTGCTCAATGACGGCACCGCGCTCTACCAAGAAGTGCACCTGTAGATCAAAAGGAGGTCAAAGATAAGAATAAGAGCTCTCTCTCTCTCTCTCTCTCTCTCTCTCTCTCTCTCTCTCTATCTCTCTCTATCTCTCTCACTCACACATACACACACACACAGTTCAGGTGCTGTTCAGGGAGTGAATGTATGACAAATTGGTCTGGTCAATTTCCTTCATTTTAGCACTGAAATCATTCAGAGTTTTATGAATATAAGATAGTGGCCTTGGACCAGCAGGTCAGTTGGCCCACAACTCACAATCTCAGCGTCCCCATAGAAGGCGGCCAGGTCAAGTGGAGTGCGTCCGTTCTTGTCGGTGTGGTCGATGGCAGCGCCCCTCTCCACCAGTGACTGGACCACACTCCTGTGGCCCTTCAGACAGGCCCAGCTCAGAGCAGTCAGTCCCTCCTTGTCCACCACTGTCAGAGATGCTCCTGTACACACACACACACACACACAAATACACAAATGTCAACTTGCACTTTGCAGACACTACTTATGCTGAAAAATGTTAATAAAAGTAAAAAAACATCTGAAAAGATCCATCCGACATGGCACCATTTTTGCAATGACAATTTGTCAATGTTCACACTGGTCACACACACATTGGAGTTATTTCATCTCGTCTCACCTTTGTCCAGCAGGAAGTTGGCAGTGCCCAGGTGGCCCTCGCTGGCCGCCACCATCAGCGGTGAGCGGCCATGTTTGTCACTGGTGCCCACGTCGGCTCCATGCTGCAACAATAGCTCCACCACCTGACACAGAGGAAGGAGAGGATGGAGGAAGTCGAACGAGACAGCTGATGCATGAGCCATTATGGTCATCACTTTCTCTACAAATACTTCTGTGCTGTCCAAGATACAGTAACTGTGGGGCACGCCTATGAATGTCAACAAACAGACTTAGGTTTCCTGACAGTCTTCCTTAAAACACTACTGAGGATTCCTTTGATATTGATTCACAGTTTTACAGTATGTCAGAGCAGTTGAAGTGAGAGGGTCAGGATGCTATTTCAGAGTTTTTGAGATTAGACTAACTGGGCCATTTTCTCACAAGTTCAACCCTGAGATGTGTGTCACCCAACCGAGTGAGAGCGAGTGAGTGTGTCCGCCTCACCTGTGCGTGTCCGTATCTGACGGCGTTGAAAATGGGCGACACCCCCCTGCGGTTGGGTTGCGTTACCGAGGCGCCCTGGTCCAACAAGAATGAGCAGCCATCCAGTTTGCCTCGGCCTGCTGCTGCAGTGAGAGCTGGGGATGGACAGAAGAGCTGGTCTTACGCTAACAGTCATAATGTCATTATGTTTCATGGTAAAATCAGAGAGGCAGCCCCAGCTGTGGCGCAACTGGCTGGGGCACCTGCATCGTACGCCGGCGACCCGAGTTCGATTCCCGCCCCGTGGTCCTTTCCGGATCCCACCCTGACTCTCTCGAACTTGCTTCCTGTCATTCTCAACTATCCTATCACATTAAAGGCATAAAAAGACCAAAAAATATATACTTTAAAAAAAAAATCAGAGGCAACAGGAATGTTATTGGCAGAGATTTTCTAATGAGGAGACACAGCACCGGGTTTGATTCCCACCCTGTGGTCCTTTCCGGATCCCACCCCGACTCTCTCTCCCACTCGCTTCCTGTCATTCTTCACTGTCCTGTCTCATTAAAGGCATAAAAAAGGCCAAAAAAAAAAAAAAAAAAAAAAAAGAAATGCATGGGGTTAGTTTGTAACGCCAATATTTCAGTTGTGTACACATATTCCGCCCCTTCCGCGTCAACACGTGAATACATTGTGCCAATCATGTGGTGTGTTGTGAATACATCGTGCCAATCATGTGTTGAGATATCGCTGCTGGAGCAAGGTTGGTGTCGTCATGCCTTGCACACATGCATTTCTGCCGAAATAGATGCTTGATAAGTGGCCAAAAAGCGTTACAATATGGCCGCCGAGTGGAGGCACTTGCCTAAAAGGACTTTGCTATTGGTATCCCTGAATCCCCTGGTGCTTTTGGAGGGGAATTGATGATTCAGAAAGAAAGGAAAACATGATGTCCAAAGAAGAACTGCATCGTGTGGTTTCCGCAGCATGGCAGTCATACATCGTCCACATTGCAGATTCAAATTAGAACCCAAAATTGGCAAGAATACTTAAGAACACAGCAATAGCCATCAATGAAACAAATGCTCTGTGGGAAAATATGTCTCTAGGACTGATTCTCCTGGGCTTTGAAATCAGCAACTAATCGCTGCCCAAGACACCACATAATCAGCCATGGGCCCATGCACCATTTCTACTGTATCATGGGGCCCACATGGCAGAATGAGTGCTGGTGTGTGGGTCCAGAACAAAAACATTGTTAGTTTCTGCGGCTATATAAACTACCAAAAGCTGGACAGAGAAAGTGGTGCCTACTGTACTGACATGGTTCACACAGTCTACAGAGCCATATATCTACAGACGTCACGGCTGCTTACCTACGTCACTACTTCACCTGGCATTTTCACTTAGCCACATGCCACCTGCAGCTACAACCCATCTCATTCAATTCAACACTGATGCTTTCACCTCGATCCCACCATGGCTTAATAACTGTAGCTGCTCAATCTGCGGAGTCAGCACAGCACAGCACGTCCTTGACCTTCACTCACCAGCACTGACTGACAGCCAAATGCCAGAGGCTCTGACATTTACCAGGCCTGTAGATGTAGGAATTAAAGCCCTTGTGAAGTAAATACAAATGTAAATAAGTAAATAAATAAACAAAGAAGTAACTATAATGTGAAAGCCAACACGGGGAAGCCTTTGATATCTGTCTGTCCTCACACAGCCTAATGGGCATTTGACCTCTGGGCTGGTGCCGGATCAGCTGGGTGGCAGATGGCGGTTTATTTACACAAGCCTCGACCGCTGAGTCAGAACCTCCGAACGGAGCAGCGCAGGGTGCTCGACACGCGACGTGACGCGACAGTGCCACACCCATCCCGTCACCCAGGTCTGACTAAATAGAAGCTTCTCCTCTCGCCTGGGCTGCTCTCTTAAAAGCCTTCAAATGAGTCCAACACAGCTGATATATGTACTATGTAGTGAATTAGTAGACCTGTTCCAAGACATCGAAGACACAACATACATGTCACATGTAAGCAATTAACTTAATAGGTTTATTACACTTGCTGGTCCCGATATTCCTGCTGTATCAAATGTGGCACTAGAGTTTGTGGAATCCAACACAAATACCATGCATGTACACAACTGAAGTACAATGAACTTGACTGGAGCTAAAATGGTTTGTATATCAAAAATAGAATATGTAAAGACAAACTAATTCCTCGCAGGTCAATAAAAGAAAACTGTAACCAGTACAGTGCAATAAAATAAGCATAGAAGTACAGTAAGTAGCTCAATCATAAAATAACAATATTTAGCTTAACAACTAAAGGTATGTACCCACAAATACATCCAATGCAAATCTCATGTACTATGCTGGATACTGGTCAGTCAAGACAAACCTCCAGCAATTTCATTGCTGGACACAAATGCTGTATTTGGTCAGCTTGTTATTTATAAACTAATTAATGCAATGAACTCTTGGACAACCAAATGATTAAAAGAAAATTCAGCTCTATTTATAAACAAAAACATTGCCGTTATCTGTTTTAACAGACAACAGATTTGATGTTAGAGGTCCTCATAATTTGTTTTTTCTTTGATGGCAGTAACTTCAGTTGTCATACGGATTTTCATTATCATTTTTCTCAGAGGGTGTCTTTTTTTTTATATATTAGAGGCTCGAAGGTGCGAAGCATATTGACAGATATTTTGAACAGTGTCCTGAGTAACTATCACTGACCCATCTTTTAATGGCTGTTTCCATAAACCATGAAGTTTTCTTACCGGTCTCTCCCCACAGAGAGTCATATCCATCAATCTGAACTCTCAGGTCATCCTCAGTCATGGCCAGCAAGCTCTTCACCACCTGTACGACCAGCAACAACGTCAGCAATCAAAACAATCGTTTTACACTGCAATTCTACCCTAGTCTAAAATGAGTCTTTGATTTTGCCCATTTGAATGAAATATTTACATTGTTATTTTAAGTATTTAAATATTACATTGTTATGTTAAGCTCTGATATATTTTCACTGTCTACCTATGATAAAACACAGAAACTAAGTTTGAGACTGTGTTGAGAACAGTTTACGTAAATATGCAGTTAGGCTTACATGTAAAATTAGAGTAGGAGTCCAGGTTAGTACTATGTAATGATATACCGGTACATACTTATCCTATGAGAAGTACATAGTTGCATTACTACCTACTCTATTACATTGTAATAAGCACTCTAACTCTGCCTACCGGGGTGTGTCCCATGCTGGACGCTGCTATGAGGGCCTGCTGCAGGGCCTTAGTCCGGGGGCCGGTGGGCTCCTGGGGGTCAGATGGGGCCCAGGGCTGCTCCAGGAGGAACCGTATGATGTCAGGGTGACCCCTGAGAGCGGCATGGACCAGCGCACACTGGCCACTCTTATCCACATGCTCCACCTGTGGACACGGGGCAGGAGCCGGGGGGGTCACACAAGTTAACTCAAGTCAAGAGCTGTACAATTTGATTTGAGAAGTATAGCACAGTGTCATTTTGTGTTGATATACTGTAGTAAGTCATATACAGTACTTTAGATCAGTATACAGTACAACGGTACTTTAATAGATAATAGATAATACTGATAGATTTTGTATAGATAAGGGTAGATGCTACTCTAATAGATAATACAATGTGATATTATTTAATAAAGAATATATAAATTATATTCTTTAGATGCATTATTATTGTTTTTAGGTGTATTGTCATTGTTCATTGTGTACAGAACATGACCCATCTGACAGCCCACCTTCGCTCCTTTCTTGCAGAGCAGGGTGACCACCTCCTGGTGTCCAGCGGCAGAGGCGTAACAGAGGGGGGTCATGCCGCTCTCCGCCACCCCGTCCACGGGCGCCCCGAATTCCAGGAGCAGAGCCACCATCTCCAGGTGACCCAGGTGGGCCTGCACACACAGCACCGTGGAGCCGCCATGCACCTCCGTCCGGTAGCACACGTTCGCCCCACCCAGGATCAAAAGACGACTCACCTGAGAGAGAAGAGGGGAGATGTTACGGTCAGAATGTGTGTGTGTGTGTGTGTGTGTGTGTGTGTGTGTGTACATGCATGTGTCTGTGAGTGTGTGCGTGTATGTATATGCAAGTATTTTCTTACATGTCCCTGTCTGTACGTCTGTATGATTATATATGCCTATATTTCTGGGTGTCCATATTAGTCTCATCGAATGGTGAATGGAACAGTCTCCCAACAGGCCAGCCCTCTCAAAATAAGAAGGATGAGGGAGGTTGTAATCAAAACAGTCCCAAAATATAATCATGTCCTAATATAAGCCATGCAGGATGTGGAGAAGACAACTAAATGTTTATGTGAGCTTGAGTGGATGTGTGTTTTAAGTGTGTGTGTGTGTGTGTGTGTGTGTGTGTGTTTTATCAGTACCATCTCCAGTCCTGTAAGGAGAAAGAGAGAAATATGGCCGCTCCTCCTGCGCCTGTGACCCTGTGTGTAGGGAGGACATGCTGCTCTGACTCTGGGCTGATTGAGTTAGCCTGCCGCTAATGAAAGAGCTCAGAGGAAATGGGCCGGCTCTTTCAAGCCTCACGAGCATCCACATCCTCTCTATTGCTGAGCTCAGGGCCACAGAGGGTCTGGACGGGTAAACAAATAAACACACAGATACACATACACATACACACACACACACACACACACACACACACACACACACACACACACACACACACACTCCTGAATGCCAGGCACAGCCCTGCCCATGAAGGCACCCTGTTTCTACCTTTTGTCCCCCCAACACATACACTCAGACAGACACACACACACTCACACACACACACACACACACACACACACACACACACACACACACACACACTGCTGCTGCTGCTATCACACACATATTCCTCACCTCTCCACCTCCTCCCTATCCTACATCCCTCTGTTCTTCACTTTTCCACCTCCTCCCTTCCCTACATCCCTCCGTTCTTCTCTAGCAAACAGATCTGTGCGTCAGACATTAAATACCAGGACTGAATGGACATATCGGGTGTCTGATTAATGCTTTAAGACTGAGGGACAGTCATTCTGTTGATACACTGACTGTTGAGTGGATGAATGGGTTCATGGTTTCACATGTGTGGATGAATGAATGAATGAATGAATGAATGAATGAATGAATGAATGAATGAATGATATTTCACATTCCAAAGTCAGATCCTCTAAGCCCTCTAGCTGGCTGTACTGTTTATAATATAGCAGTGCATACTCTAATCCTTGAAGTCAAACACTGCTGTTCTGTAGCCAAACACACACATATACACACTCCCAAGCAAACAACTTTAAGACTTATCAAGTAGAACACACACACACACACACACACACACCCATATGTAACCCTTTCAATTTCCGGTTAACATCTGCTTCTTGTGGGTCTAGAATATCACTCTAAAGCAGAAGAAAATCATCGTCCGTTTCAAAAAAGGAAGACACTGATTGCATCCTTTAACATGACAATGATCTTTTTGAATGTGAATGTGAACATGATCTTTTTGTTAAAATACCAAGAGCATTAATTAATTCATATTCCATCTGCCAACACAATGACATATTATTAGATCCTGCAGACTTGCATACCAAAATTAATTGCCATGCTAGACTGCTCTGTTTCATATACTAATTCCTCCAGAACAGATAAGTGGTTATGGGAATGACATTAAGTCTACTTCGGATGCAGCTGAATTCTGCATAGGAAACAAAGGGAACAGACTAGAAGACTAAAGATAATTTGAAATGCTAACATTTTCACTGACAGATCATCAACAACTGAACAAGATAATAATTTGACAGAAACAGGCAACTGAAAAGGTTTTCTAATACGAAAGAGCGTGTGGATTTTAGTAAAGGGAATGAGAACTGTCTAGATAATTCATCATTTTTATAGTTCATAAACGTGTGTGTGTGTGTGTGTGTGTGTGTGTGTGTGTGTGTGTGTGTGTGGTGCTAGTGCAAGTGAGAGGTTGTGATCACCTTGACATTGGGTGTGTAGAGGTTCCTGAGGGAGCCCAGGGCAGCAGAGAGGCCATCAGTACTACAGCTCACCCACAGAGCCTGCAGCACACTGGAGGACACGCCCGTCTTCTTACTCAGGCCCTGAGAGGGAGAGAGAGAGGGAGAGAGATGGAGAGAGACAGCGGGATTGGGAGAGAGTGTGAGAAGAGGAGGGACATATAGGAAAAATAGAAAGAGAGAGAGGACGACAGAAGAAGAAAGTAATAGGGAGAAGGAGGAAGTTATAAATACAACCCTGCAGCCAGTGGGCCACACAGTTCTGCTCATGTCATTAGCCTCTAACCATATGCGCTATATGCCCTGGATGTGGCCAGAGGGATGGGTTTCAGTACATGCATGTAGATGTGTGCGTGTGTGTGTGTGTGTGTGTGTGTGTGTGTGTGTGTGTGTGTGTGTGTGTGTGTATGTGTGTGCGTGTGTGTGTATGTGTGTGCGTGTGTGTGTGTGTGTATATGCGTGTGTGTGTGTGAAAAATAAAGATAGAGTAACTGAGTCTGTACGTGTGGCCACTATCTATGTGTGTGTTCCTGCGTGGCCTTGTAAGTGTGTATGCGTGCAGTGCTGTGTGTGTATGAACCTTAAATATGTGGGCTTTAAGGATGTGGTGGCCCAGCTCCATGGTTTGCTGGCGGTTGAGTTTGCCCTCCTGGCGAGACAGCATGAAGGCCATGAGGGCATGACCATTCCTGAGGAAGAATAAACATCACCATCATCATCATCATCACCACCACCACCATCATCATCATGCCCACTCCTGAGGAAGAACAAACATCATCATCATCATCATCACCACCACCACCATCATCATCATTATGCCCACTCCTGAGGAAGAATAAACATCATCATCATCATCATTATCATCACCATCAACTTCTTCACCATTAACTTCTTCTTCTTGACTTTAAATCATCATTACCTGCAAATCCATCAACTTCATCAACTCCTGATCTGCCATTGACATTGTTGTTTATTATTGATATTCTCCTTATTATAGTCTGACCATCACCTTAATTTGCTCCCTATTAAATTTTACGTTTTATATTGTGTTGTATTTGTATGTCGCTTTGGACAAAGGCGTAACCACAACCATAACCATAGTCATGATCTTCATCACCCTCCCCTGCCCTTCCTCACCTGGGGTCGCACAGGAAGTCCGTGCTCTCGCCGTCGGCCCTCCACACCAACCACTCGCGGAAGGACGGGTGGCAGAACATGCGCGTGCGGTCCCGCCGCACCACCAGGAACGGCGCCAGCGTCTCCATGCGCTGCTGGAAGTCGGCCCAGTCCATGGAGCCGCGCGCCTGCCCAGCGTTCAGCGCCCGGAATAGCTGCTCGTCCGAGAGCGGGTGCAGTGATGCCAGTGCCACGCTCAGCACCGGCGCCACCCGCTGGAAGGCTGCCGTGCCGCCGCAGAAGCGCAGGTTGCACTGGAGCAGGTAGAGCTCGGACAGCGAGACGGGCACCACCTTCAAACCAAATAAGACTGTTTACAATCTTTCGCTTCAAGATAAAAGTGTCATCCTCATCTGATGCAATATTTTTATTAGCCCAATGTTTTGTATGAGAGTGCAATGAAACTTCGTTCTTTGTTTGAAGTCTTCAATTAGTCAGTCAGCACCTCAGCAAGATGTGCCTTTAACCCTTTGATTAGTTTATACAAGGTGCAACAACAGTGCAAAAGCACAGAGAAATGGAATCATTTTGATACAAAACACAACTGGCTGGCAGTGTAGAAATATCAATGAGTAAAGAGTCCAAATAAAACCAAGAAGGTCAAATGAATTGATATGATGCAGGGCTAAAATGTTGAGATTACATATATGAAAAATAGACAACCTTGAAGCTGGAGCTCTTGGTGACCAGGTGTCCGCGCTCAAAAAGGTCCAGTGCCAGCTTCAGGTAGAGGAAGGAGCCCTGGCTGCGGCCGACCAGGTGAGTGGCCAGGCGGGAGGTTGAGGAGGAGGAGGAGGAAGAGGTGGACGAGGGGTCGGAGCGCCCGTTGGATGCCACGTTGGCGCCGATGGAGGGGCTGGCGTCCATACGCTGGAGCACATAGGTGCTCAGGTCAGCAGCAAGATCCTTGTTGCTGTGGACATCATCCAAGGAGATCTTGGGGAAGGGCAGCAGGCTAGTGACCTCCTGGGGAAAGGGTTGGGGGGTGGAGAGAAGGGTTGGAGGGGTCATGTATGTGTGCAAACACAGAAACACACACACACACACACACACACACACACACACACACACACACACACACACACACACACACACACACACACACACACACACACACACACACACACACACCTCTTATCTGAAGTCCTCCAAAAAATCAATACATTATTATCCTTCAATCTCAGACAGAGCAGGCTGACAAAGCAAGCTGGGATCAAAGCCCTCCCGCCTCTCAGGTAAGATGAGAGCCAATCTCAAAGAACAAAGGCACATGAAAAGAGGATTAAGAAGCCAAGATAAAGAGACAGGCAGAGATAAAGACAAAGTTAGGAGTTAGGAGCGCATAAACATAGGTGAGATTCTAAGGACAGTATATACTGTATCTCTCTCTCTCTCTCTGTGTGTGTGTGTGTGTGTGTAAAAGAGACATAAAGGCAGTGGACAAACACTGTAATATACAGCTTCTACAAAGACACAGCCACCACACTATCCTCCTTCAAGATCAATGTAGAAAAACAACACAGAGACACCGGTGTTATTTTTTTGACAAAGACACAGAAGTGGCGATCTACTGCATGTGCTCTCTGTTGTGCAACTGCCACCCGTGCTGGCTCCCACCCAGATCCGTAATGGCCGCCCATAACCAACTGCAGATTAATGAGCGCTGGGAGCAGGCAGCTGCCCTGGTGTCACACTTTAACCTGACAGAGCCGTAAAGCAAACTCATTACCCTATTACTAAATGGCATCCCAAAGCCACAGATCAATGTATTAAGTTATGGGCTAAGCAACCGATTAGAATAGAGGTCAAGCACACAAAATACATTTTACAACCCCCAAAGAGCCTACAGCTTTCACCCTATACTAATCTATAGGCTATCCATATTTCATTGAAAGGATGTAAAGATGTTACATTAGATATTAGCTAAACAGATTTAGTCTATGGCAAACCACAAGGCATATGGCAAAAATGTATGACAATAATGACCAACTGGTGATGAAACTACTTTGGAGCCTACAGGTTACACTATCATATCAAAGCTATCATACAAACATCATATAAAGGTAAACAATTAAATTCAAGAATTCCTGAAATTCATTAAAATAGGAACAGTCACATGGTTAAGTTCAGTAAAATAGAAAATCTTGTATATGAGTACAGTTGTGTAAGAGACAGAGTGGTCACTCACCACGTGACTGATCCTGACCGTGACCACCAGCTTGAGCCAGGAAGGGAACTTGGAGATGACCTTGGTGAGGAAGGAGGCGATGGTGTCACCGTAGTCTGGCTTGTGGAACTCGGCCTCGTTCAGACCGTCCACCAGGATGATGTAATCCTCCTCCGCAATCTTCCTTTCTGCATGGTGACCAGGAGAGAGAGTGAATGAGCGAGACTTCCTATAGAAATCTGATATCAATGGCACTTTTCGTTAGTTCTTTGACAATCTCCCTGTTGAGTGTTCCATCACCAGCCTGCACTCTCGAATCTCCAGCGCTACATCAGTGACATTCAGAGGCAAATTGACGACACTTTGCTTTGTTACTTTGCAGGCTTGTTGATGAAAACCACTATCCTCAGCCTTGCTCTGCAGAGGTAGCGAAGGCTGAAGCAAACTAATCGCAGCAACCAATGGAGATGTACTGGGAAGATCTTGAGAACCTGAACTTGAGAACATGAATGCATGTGTGCATGTGTTAATTCACACGTGTGTGTGTGTGTGTGTGTGTGTGTGTGTGTGTGTGTGTGTGTGTGTGTGTGTGTGTGTGTGTGTGTGTGTGTGTGAAATCATTGCCCTCATTTTTGGTAGTTTAGGCCATGTGCAGAAGATGTGTGTACGAGGTCTGCAGATATGTGGACTACATAAGAACAAGGCCAACAAAAACTGACAAGATATTGCTCTGTATCAGCAGCAATTGGTAGCCTATGGAGGCATAGGTGCCACCTTTACCCCTAATGTGCATTATGGACTGGGATATTGTCTGCTGTTGTACACCTTTCTGTCAAATTTGGATTATGCCATGATATATGCTTATCTTCTAATCCAAATAAAGAATTTAAATGTGTGTGTGTGTGCTTGAGCGAGGCCTACCTTTCCTCAGGTTGGCCAGTGGCTCCAGCACGCCCCGTCTGAAGGCGGCCACGGGGTCCTGCACGCAGGAGCGCAGGCTGAGGAGGCCCTGGAGCTGTGGCTCCCGTAGGAGCTGCTCCCTGTAGGCGCCCAGCTGCGGAGAGCGGCACAGCAGCGCGGCCACGCTGTGCACAAACTCGGGCACCAGGCACGTGTAGGTGTTATCCGCCTGGCAGTAGTGGTAGGCCACCACCTGGGAGGAGAACGATAAGTTTCATTAGCACCATTGGCTGCAAGAGTTAGTGCTAATGACTAGTTATACTATAGCATTAAACTATAGCATTAAAATGCTGGGATACGGGAGCGAACATTTGGGGGTTTATGTCTGTATTTCTCCTTAGTTATAAGTCTAATGTTAGCGTCTTTATTATAACATGTTTCACTTTTTTAAATATCAACATCATTGCAGAGTTGGTGCTAACCCTTAGTGATAGCATTAAACATCAACATCACTTCAGAAGTTAGTGCTAGCCATTAGTGGTAATATTAAACTTTGTAATACGTCCCTTAGGTAGTATTATCTGTTACAAAATAACTGCATTAACTGCACAAAAATAACTGCAATCACAATGCAATAACACTGCACTGTACTTCTGATTGTACTTCTGAAAATTGCAGTTGTTTTTTTCCCATAACTGCGATTATTTTTTGTAAAAGATCTCCTGGCTTTTGTTCTGGGAACAAACTACTATTTTTTTAAGCCATTGTAGTGTAGAACATTTTAAAAATCATCATCATAAATGACAAATTATCATAATGGCCACATTATACTAATTACACTGGATTCTGACTGTCAATGCAATGCATAACAAGATCGGCTATCTACCATAAACTGTTTACACATGATGTCAGGCTTGTGATGGGAAATGCTAGGATAGCATCACTTATCAGTAGTGATTTTGTTAAAATATATATTTCTTTTGTATTTCACTTTTTCTATGCTATATTTTATATTCATTCTTCTTACAACTGACTCTGTGCTGATACACTTCTGCAGCTGCTGCTTCTGCTTTGGCATCATCTGTTGGACTGCATTCTAATAAACCTTTTTAATTTTAAAATGGCAAGACGGCAAGACAAAGGCACAGTACAGCCTCTGAAAGAGTGAGTCTTTCTTCTCCAAAATATCTCTCATCTTTTCATATAAAGCTTTTCCACTGCATGCTGTGCTAACACATTTTAAATATGGATTTTGCTATGCAAAGCAAGCCTGCATTGATTTACAGTCGAAGTGAGTCGAGAGTCAGTAGGGAAGAAAGACTGAACAGAGAGATGGAGATGAGGGATTTAGGGGAGGAGAGGAGAGGAAGATGATGAGACAGATGGAGGAATGGAGTGAGAGACGAGAAGAAAAGAAAGAGAAAAGGCATAGAAAGGAAGAAAGGGAAGACGGAAGTGAAAGGAGAGAGGGAAAGAGATGAGAGGATGGGATGGATGGAGGGAGTGAGAGACAAGAGAATGGAAGAGGAGAAAACACAAATAAGGGCAAACAAAAAAAGCAAGGGATGTGGGAAAGAAGGAAAGAAAGAAAGAGAAATGTGTAAAAGAAAGAGATAGATGAAGATAGCTGGAGAAAGAGATGATGAGGGCGACAGATGGAGAGTGGGGTGGTGGACTGAGAGAGATAGACCCAATACAAGCAGGTGGGTGGGAGGGAAGGAGAATGCTTCAGCTTACAATTAAGCTCAGCTCTCTGTCTCATGTTCCAGACACACACACACACACACACACACACACACACACACACACACACACAGCTGTATACACACACACACACAAACACAAACACACACAAACATGCAGACTGTTCCTCGCCTAACACAGTACTCATTAAAATGCACAGTCACTTCTTTTGACAGTGCAGAAGCAAGTAAAAGCTGCACTATCGAGAGTTAAAGCCACTCAAAGATAATCAAAAAATGTTCACAAGAATGAAATGGGGAGCCACGTCAAGTGTAAATCACTCTTACTCTCTGAAGATGGATACTCCAATTATGTCTTTATGGAAAAACAAAAAAGAACCCAATGTACAAAAAGACCTGAGATCCATCAATAGATTTAAAACAGTCATTCACAGTACATCATGTTAGCATTTGTGCAAGATTTTTGTCACGCATGCTACACGGCAAGGTGGGCTTTTTGATAGCATCCAAACATGTATAAAAGTTTATTATATTAAGTATTTAAGCATTTAGTTGACACACTTCAATAACAACTTACAGAGAACCAATTGCAGGGACAGTCGCCCTAGAGCAACTCAGGGTTAAGCATTTTGGGGCACAACGGCAGCAGTGGGTTCAACCCACATTTTTCTGGCATTCCACTTGGATGCCCAGATCACCACTCCAAAGTAAAAGTGTTTTGCTTGAGAGACAAGGTCACTCAAAACGTGATGTGAATCACATATGTCCAATGTGAGTGTACTATCTAAGTGTCTAGAGGTGTTTTGTGAGGACCCTTTGGCTGCCCTGGGATGTACCTGCTAATGAAATGCGTGTGGGAGTAGTCAATATGTATGGGAACAGCTTTGGCATTTTGAATCTTGGACAGTCATTTTGGCTGTCTCATTGAATGTGTGTGTGTGTGTGTGTGTGTGTGTGTGTGTGTGTGTGTGTGTGTACCTTGCTGGCCAGTCGTTTAGCTGCCTCCTCTCGGTGTCTCTGCAGTTCTGGAGTGCCTGGGCAACTGCTGCTCCTGAGGGGGGTACTGTGGGCGGTGCCAGAGGCAGAGGTTGTGCCCTGATTGGCCGAGTGACTGAGGGATGGAGCCCCACTGAGATTCCCACCTGTAGGTGTTACATAGGTGTTTTGCATGTACATTTTCCATTCATGACATGTGTATGTGATCTGTGAATAGTTGCAGCAATGATGTGCACTTACTTTTCAGTAAGGCAGTGTGCGTGTGTCGCGTATATGCGTGCGCGGCGCGGCGCGGGATGCGTCGCGTGGCGTCATGTGTGTGTGTGTGTGTGTGTGAGAGAGAGAGAGAGAGAAAGAGAGAGAGAGAGTGTGCGTGCGTGCGTGCGTGTGTGTGCGTGCGTGCGTGTGTGTGTGCGTGTGTGTGTGTGTTTGTGTGCCTATGTGTGTGTGTTGTGCAGTTTCTCACTCTTAGGCGATGCCCCAGGGCTGGTGGAGGCAATCTGTCTCATCCTGCCGCCATGGCAACTGAGGGCCACCAGCCTGGACACGATGGCCGTCTTGCCGAAACCCACGTTGCCCAAGATGACTGCCCCGCGGCCCTTCCCGCTCTCACGCTCTCCCTGCAGCCCATCCTCCAGCTGCTGGAACAGCCAATCACGGCCCACAAACACCGTATCCATGGTAACACTGGGCACCTCGAATAGGAGTGGCTTCAGCATAATCTCTGCGGGCTTGTAAGGAGTGAAGCGGGCTGAGAGAAAAAGAGAGAGAAAACACACTCAAAAACACACTTCTAGGAAATACGCATATATAACACACACCTATAATACACACACACACACACACACATACACAGAGAGACACACAGACACACACACTGTTTGTATTAACTATTAATATTTCATACTCTCATTCTTTCAGATGTTGACCCAAGGTGAACATAACATCCTAATAAGATTCATATCCAAATACATAGGGATTGGGTGATGTAGAATTTCAGCTTGAAATTTCAAATAAGCGACACCCTTAAAAAAACGCTTCCTCCTCAGCTTTTCAAATACATTATGTATTTTGGCTGGACCTTTATTTTGACACTTTTCACAATGAATATAATTTCCTGTTCATGAAATATACATTGTATAAAGAATAACACCCTACACTTGGGGCATATTTGCCTCTGTTGTCCAAAGAACAGTGTACCATCCTAAAAGCAAAACTTCAGAGGGGGAAAAAGAGGGGGGGAAAGGAATGTATTGATCATCCCTTTCTCCAGAGTCTCCTAAAGAGGGATGTTGCCCTCTGAGACAAGAATGCAAACAGAATTCATAAAACCCTTCCACTAGCTTCTTTGCATTCCAAACAGATCTGCAAATATTGGCAGAGTGCTTAGCAATGCTCACAGACAAATCAAGCAATGTTCCAATCTGCTTCAAGAGGGGTTTTTTTCCCCCTAATACATTACTGCCAGAGGAATTCAATAACATGGGGTCAGGCATTCAGCCGCAGCAAAGCTGCTTTGAGACTGAGATTTGCTTTTGTTAGCAATGAAATGCATTTAAATGTACGACCAAATACAGCAATGCACAGTGGTCAATAAAAATGTTATGTAATCTAGTAAATGGTACAATTTGTGAAATAAAATCTAATTTTCATATTGCATGGCAGGGAGGAGAATGTGCAGGAGGACATATAGTGAATTTACAGTTGCACTGGCCAACTTTCAATTCATGTATGTGTTTATTTGAATGTGAGAACAGCAGAAATCAAATTCACTGCTTTAGGGTAAGGCAATTAAATAATGTAGGATGACTTTTATTTCATGGTAACATCTCTCACGCATACACACTCTGACCTCTGTCTCTTTCTCTCTCTCTCATAGGCACACACGCACATTGCACATACGCAGACACACCTGCCTGCACACCACACACACACACACACACACACACACACACACATCTCACACACACACACACACACACACACACACACACACACACACACACACACACACACACACACACACACACACA
>NC_063211.1:21490112-21502612 GCF_017589495.1 Alosa alosa | reverse complement strand
ATGCAACACTAATGCAACACTAATGCAACATGTATATTATTTACATAATCACACTTGACAAAATGTGGAAATTGCATGTAAGTGGTGACCATTCTGAACACACGAATCCCTCTGAGAAGAACACCAAGTCTTCAGAGAAAACAAACTCTCATGCATTTTCTCCTCTCTCTCTCCTCTTATTCTCTCCATTCCTCCCCCTTTCCGAATCTCTCTCTCTCGCTCTTCCATTCACTCACTTGGTCATTCATGCCTAGCCTCTCTGCACAAACACCAACCACACCCCCCTTCCCCCCACACACCCTCATCCGGTCTGTAATCTTGTCTGACTGAAACGCCATAATCTGCTCAAATCTGGCATCAAGCAGGAGGAAAAATCCAGGGGATGAGCATCATCATCACGTTGCCCTCATCTGTGAGGTGTGTGCAGTGCCAGTGGCACGAGGAGAGGGGGGGGGGAGAGCAGGATGGACAGAACCAGGAAGTGGGGAAGAGGGAGAGAGAGAGAAAGAGAGTGAAAGAGACAGAGACAAAGATCGAGTAGTGTGTGAGTGGATGTGAAAGAGAGAGAGAGGGAGAGACAAAGAAATAGAGAGAGAGAGATGGACATGTAAGTTCTCCTGTGTATTTTCCAGCTCTTTTCTAGTCTTCTCTAGTCAAAATCAACCAAAAAACTGAGGATAAATTGAAATGAAAAAAAAAAAAAAAGACGACTAACTGTTAGTTCCCTAAATATTAAAGATAACTAACACACTACCCACCATGCACTGTTTGACATGCTAATAATGTGGAGACTATTTGGGATGTTTAATCCCTCTTCAGCGTCCATGAAAACCAGCCATAGGGTAGGGGCCTTAGTTTAGACCACAGGCTGAGTTCTAGGAAGCTTGGCCAGGCTTGGGCAACATGCCAGACCCCTCTTGCATCACTATGGTCCTGGACCAGGACTCTGTGTCAGACCCAAACCCCTCTCCAGGCACTGGGAAAAGAGATTACAAACAAACACTGGATTCCTGGTGAACAAAGCCCCCCAAACTACTCAAGATGACGGATGATGGTGGGAGCATCTCTTGACAGCTAGCTAATCATGTCTTTTTTCTTCCATTCTCTAACATTTCTGCATTGTGTCGCTTGTCTCTTTTTTATATGTGATTTGAAGCAACCCTTCCTACCCTGATTACAACATGTTAAACACTAACTCTCTGTCACCAAACTATTTAGCATGAAGGGCTTTGCTGACCATGGAAACTGGCTTGCTTTGATGTTGGTTAATGGTAAGCATCAATGTGAAATGTACACATAGTGCTTGTGGTGCTCTCGTTTTTCAAACGAAGCAAACATCTGTGGCTGGACTTAATGCTACCTCGATCGCTCCACTGACAAACTGCAAGAAGATTAAGGGTTCTCTTAGCTTAGTGAAAACAATTTATTTAAAAAATCAGACTGAGCTCGTTTTAGCATGCTGAGCCTGCAGATATGGTGTGCTGCTGCTGCCTCCAAAATAACAGCCAAAGAAGCTACAGGAGACAGGCATTGGTGTGTTTTCCCTCCAAACAGCAACGGGGCAGCTATTACCAATAGCATTGCTAATTGGAGTAGCTAAATCAACAGTCCTTACAATGTCTTTAGTCTGAGGAGCTGACACCTTCACCTGCAAAAATCTAACTAGTGACCTCTGACTCATTTTGTTCTCTTCTCATCTCAAGCTGAGATTCATCAGCCTCATCTCTTCATATAGTATCTCACTATTAATGCACTATTGACGAGAGCCTTCTTGATTCTGGGCTTGTCATCAACCTAGTTGGCCAATCAGGAGTGTACCCAGGCATGCAAGTCTGTATCCAAGGCGACTGGCATTTGATGTTGGCAGATATGGATGCTCTACTCTGTCAACTCTCGCACACCTGAGCAGCTTCACAGAGACAGATAAGATTCCCCCGGGGATCTCTCTCTCTCTCTCTCTCTCTATTTCTCTCTCTCTCTCGCTCTCTCTCACACAAATGAGTTCTCTCTCTCTCACAAATGAGTTCTCTCTCTCTCTCACACACACACAAATGAGTTCTCTCTCTCTCTCTCTCTCTCTCTCTCTCTCTCGCTCCTTTACACACTCGTATGCAAACACATCCACATACACAAAAACACCCACATACACACCTGTGCGGAGAGCACAGTGCATTTCTCTAGCCTGTAGCCATGCAAAACATCCCTCAGCTGTCACCAGAGATGACAGCACACAGCAGTCGCCGACAACAACACAGATGCAGCGAGCAGCAACAGAGTTCGGAATGTGAGAGTCTAGGTCAATTTTTAAAAGAAATTAACCCTGAAGGCAAATCATGTTCATTTTTGGCATACAACATTTTTAGGGGTTTTGAAGGGTCCTGAATTCAAATCTTCTGTATGCCAGGCTCAAAAATGTCCCATAATGCCTCAAAATGGAAAAAATCAAATATGGCCGCCGCCGCCAGGTCAAAATCTAATTAATCACTTATCTTTTGGACTGTACAAGGTAAAAACCTGAATGTAATGTGCTTTTATATGTTTTCACATATAGGGAATTCAATGCCATAAGATCAAGACTAGAGAAAATGCTTGAAATTAATGTATATGGTTAAAATTGTTGTCTCGGATAATGAATAATTCATGAAAAAAGAGGACCATAAAACAGGTTGATGGCTTTCTGAAGTATTTACTTGAAATATGTTTAGAAACAAAGTTGATTACCATATTTTAACTATCTATTTATATTATTTATCTGTTTTTATCTATTTATCTGTATTTTAACTATTTATTTAATAATGCATATTTTCCTATTTATTTAATAATTAATCCATTCTATTCTATTCAATTCTTGAAACTTCTTGGTATGAAGAGGTAGGCTACACACTTAGGAGTGGAAACTCTGTCTTCGCCTCTTGGGCCTTATGGTGGCAATGGTGCAGGTAGTCCCCCTTGCCCTCCTTCACATGCTCCCAGTCCAGAGGTGCCTGTTGAGCCTAGGCCTGTGCCCCCAAGGGCCCTCCCAGGCCATGGTGACTGTGTCCCGCAGACTTCACAGGGCCCTACACTGGTGGAGAGATCACGCCAACACCGAGAGGGGGAGTGCCATGGGACTGGTGGTCCGTCGCCGGGTCGTATTTACAGATGCATCCCCAGTAGGCTGGGGCACCGTTTTCGATGGTCAGGGCATCAATGGTCTCTGGACGGACCCATGGCTATCCCAGCACATCAATGTCCTGGAGCTGAGGGCCGCTGTCCTTGCCCTCCGGCACTTTCTACCGTGGCTAAGAGGCCAACATGTGATGGTGAGGACCGGGGGGCTTGGGGTCTCCAGGTCTTTGCAGCCTGGCGACAGACCTGTGGCTCTGGGCTCATCCCCTGTTCAGCTCTCTCAGAGCAGTTCATTCCTTGAATGCTGCGGCCGACATCTTGTCAAGAGGGGGCCCACATCCCGGAGAGTGAAGGCTCTAGTTAGCTTCTTCCAATTCACAAAGGCTAACTAGCTAACATTTTTTTTAGTTTCTTATAATATATTAATTATTCAGTTATAGTGCTGGGCGGTATGACCAAAAATGTATATCACAGTATTTTTCAAAATTCTTACGGTATATGACGGTATTTTTTTTTCATGCATAATCAGATGTTCACAGCATTTTCTAAAGGTTGAGAGAGGAATTGCTGTAGTACATTGACTAAGGGTGGTCATGATGTAGAATACTCCACACTAATGGTAATGCAGTTTTGCATGGCCCCAGAAAATGATGCTGTTTACAAAGAGCCACTCATGATTCTAATGAAGAATCTAATCAGAATGCAAAGACAATTGCAGTCAAAATACAGAACTTTTACTGTGCAAATTTCACAAGTATATCTTGTATAAAACCAATACAAAAAGTAGTGCAACTTGCAATAATTATACTTTTTTGAAAATGATACAATTTAAAATAAAACCTCTCTGTTAATATGCTTACTCTGTCAAATAGGCCTATCAGAAATGTACAGTATTGTTATTGTGTGGTTTACATGACGTTAGTGGTAGGCTAACGTTAACTTCATGTGGATGTGGATGTCTTGTTAGCCTGCCATGAGCTTCGCCGGTTAAGCTAGGGCAAAACATTAACAAAAAAAAAGTTTGTTTTGGTGCACTGATGACAGTCAGGATCATTTCTAACTAGCCAGCTAGTATTGCTCAGTGCATGTCTATAACATGCTTTACTTGCTACCTGGATAATTTCAGCGAATATTCTTGTGAGGTGAGATGAATGATCATTAAACTTCACTGTGTTCGGTGGGTTGCTAACTAACGACATCACCTACTACTAGCCAGCTAGTTACAGCTGTTGAACAATCTCAATAGAATTTTCGTGACGGTAGGCTAAATCCTTTTCAATGCAGTAACCCTTAACGTTTTTCCTTAACTAAAGAAACAATTTAAGGTATTATTCTGTGCAACACCCTTAAATAAACCCCTTACCTAAGGAGAAATTAAGCCTTAAGGGTCATACTTTAGGGGAAAAACTTAAGGTGTTTTGTGTTTACCCTCACAGTGGCATCATGCGTGCGTGTGAAAAAAGTCCCGTCTGAAACACTGTCGCGCGGCGCAGCGTTCCAAATGTTGTGTAGGCTAATCAAATACACCGGTATGGCGGTATATTAAAAATTAATTTCATAACGAAAATATACACCGGTATACAGTGTGAACCGGTATACCGCCCAGCACTATTCAGTTAGCCTATATATAATCCTCACATAACAATATTTACATGCTATTACAGATGTATTACATGGTCCTAAACAAATTGTTATGATATTATGTTATAGTTACTGCTGAGCATCATGTGAGGGGAGCGACATAATTCACAAGCGCCTCCTCAGTGTATAGATAGAGGGTGTGGCCTCATTCAGGGTTACATATGGGTATTTGTGTGTGTAGGGGTAAGGATAGGGGTGTCATCATGTCAAACATGTCATCATAGCACACTGGACATAAAAACAATAGGCTGAGGTACAATTTCATTAGTAGGCAAATCTAGTAGTAACAGTTTTAAACATAGGCCTTTAGGTTAAGAGTTTCAAGCATTTTCTTCAAATACTAAATAAATAGTTAAAATACAGATAAATAATGTAAATAGATAGTTAAAATATGGTAATCAACCTTGCTTCTAAACATGTTTCAAGTAAATGTTTCAAAAAGCCATCAACCTGTTTTATGGTCCTTTTTTCATGAATTATTCATTACCCGAGACAACAATTTTAACCATATACATTAATTTCAAGCATTTTCTCTAGTCTTGATCTTAAATCTGAGCATGGCATTGAATTCCCTATATGTGAAAACATATAAAAGCACATTACATTCAGGTTTTTACCTTGTACAGTCCAAAAGATAAGTGATTAATACGATTTTGACCTGGCGGCGGCGGCCATATTGGATTTCTCCATTTTGAGGCATTATGGGACATTTTTGAGCCTGGCATACAGAAGATTTGAATTCAGCACCTTTCAAAACCCCTAAAAATGTTGTATGCCAAAAATGAACATGATTTGCCTTCGGTACTTTAAATAAGCACATTTTCCAAAATCCTACCTAGTCGAGACAAACAAAAGAACAACAACAATAAAAATGGCAACAAAACTCAGAGCCTACCCGCGACTGAGTTCGGGCGGGGCATCACAAGGGAGCCACTGTGATAGGCTGCGGACGCGGGCATGGGTGTGTCTGTGGGCGGGCCGGCAGGTGAGGGCGCCGGTCCGGGTCTGGTGGATGGAGCGTTGCCAGGTGTGGTGCTAGGGCCGTCCTCGGTGACGGGTGAGCAGGGCGCGGGTGGCAGGGCTGAGGCATGATGCACACTGGCATTGCCTGCGCCTGTGCCAGGGCAGCCACTGCTGATGCTGTTGTTGGTGGTGGTGGTGGTCGTGGTGGTGGTGGTGGTGTCTCGGACGCTCAGGCTGCCATCTTTACTCCACTCCAGACTGGAACCGCTCCGGTCTTCATTCTCAGACGAGCTGGTCACTGTCGCTGAGACACAGAAAGACAGAGAGAAGGAGAGGGTGTTATATGGATGGATGGCTGGGTTATTGAGTGGTGGATGCACTGACATAAACAGGCTTGATAGCCAGATAGATAGATAGATAGATAGATAGATAGATAACCAGATAGATAGATAGATAGATAGATAGATAGATATAGTCCACGTTCACCTTCCCCAGCTCTAGTCAATGACATAGATAACAGTACACAAGCCTGGTGTAACACAAACAAAAACGTACCAGCTCTCTCCTCTACACACACACACACACACACACACACACACACACACACACACACACACACACACACACACACACACACAATGGCTTCAAACAAATTCGAACACACACACACAGAAATGAACAAAGTTGACTAAAGTTGCTGGGTCATCGTATTTGCTTTATACATCATGTTTTTGTGCATTTTCCCTTTCATTCCGTGGGTATGAAAGGAGAGGGTTAAGACTGCATCATTTCAAGGTAAACGCGCTGCAGACGTCCTACTTCGAGGATCCCTTAGAGTCGGAGCTCAGAGGAACTGGGGAGGGTGACGCCGTTGTCCTAGATTTGTCACCATAAATTCAGAGCCCGCAGATACAGCTACGCCGCAGTGCAAAGCTAGACTTCTCAAACAGACACAGCAAAACAAAACACCCCCCCCTTCCAGTTTTCAGTGCGGCCCAAATCCATCCCTTGACTCTCCAATTTATCCTCCTAGATCCCCCTACAGTATTTTCGCGACAGTCTTTTTGTTCGAAGAAAGACGCAGGGAATTAGCGGTAGCGTTGCACTGCACTAACTCCCGGTGCTGTCAGCATCTCAGAACTCTCGTCCTGAAAAATCTCCTGTAAAGACCTGCTATCCCAGCAGGACGCCTCGTACTGCCCGCAGCTCTCTAACTAACAGCACTTAGATGAAAACTGCTCTGGAGAGAGAGAGAGAGAGAGAGAGAGAGAGAGAGAGAAAAAGGAAGAGAGAAAGACAGTAGGATAAAGAGAGTAGAGGGAGAAGTAGAGGGAGTACGTACTTTACCTGACAGCTACAAAAACAGGCTGTTTTAGCACCTAGGCTTTACATAAGCACGAGGAATGATCACTATTCACATACAGTCTCAGCACAGTTAAGACAGGAGAAAGGAAGAATAAGACCTGGGGAGGATGGATCTGAACACCTGGATAGATACTCACTGAGGTGTTCAGTGTTTAAAAAAGATCTACCTGCTAAGCCATAGCTGAGAGTTTCTTGCTGGGATTTGCACATCATCAAATCATCATCATCAAAGACTAAAGCAGACTTTTTGTCCTCAAATAACTAGTTCAGAGCTTCTAAGTCAAATAGAATGGCAAGACATTGGTTTCCTTCAGCCTTTCTGAAAGCTTACGCACCGTACCTCTAATCCAAATCTGAGCTGGATGAAAAAGAAAATCTAACTTTGAACCACTATGTTAACCAGGTTCTGTACTCAGCAAAAATGATTGAGGATGTTACATAATCATTACCAGCATTAGTACTGTAACAGTCATATGACTGTTATGATGCTGTTTTCAGAATTCACACTGGGCTTTGCAAGGCCTCTTCAGATTATTTTCCCTCTCGTAGTTTGATCACAGAGGGGTGGAGGCTCAACATCAGACTCCCCATTGCTCAACCTTGGAACTCTTTGTGTGTTTCTTCCATTCTAAAAGTAGAAATGAGGGCTATATTAAGCGAGAGCCCAGCTAGGGACACTGTCCACAGATAAAAGGCCTGGCAGGGGATGAAAACACAGGACATGGAGAGATCCTAAGGATCTGTTTTGGTTGGAAACATGACCTGTGACGCTGACAGGACAGTGCGTAACAACACACCCAACGCTTCTAGCTGTGTTTGAATGTAGCCTCTCACAGAATAGAATAACCACAGAATAACCAAAATAAGCCATAAAGAGAAACCATAAGAAAGAGTGACACAAAGACACACAGACAAGAGGATTCATCAGCACTGCCCTGTACTTCACTCCGTGACGCCATCTTTGAAAAGTGGTAAGACTGCTTTCATTGATAATGACCAATCTCTTACAGTCATAAGACAATTCATTCTCTTGGCTGTTAGAATCAGAGTTTCTGAATGTATCTGAAAGTAACTGAATGTAACAATGACTGAAAAGGGATTGACACATCTTGGTTAGGCATATGAACAATGCTACTCAAGCGCTATTGACTACTGTTAGCTGATGGACTGGGAAGAGTCCATGGAAACCCCAGTGGAGTGCGCCAAGGGAGATATCAATGATATTAATGACTTGCTGAGTCATCAATACTTTAAACTGCCGATGACCAGTGAGCAAATGTAGGAACAGTATTGGCTTTTAGGACTTCCTACAACACAACACAAAACACAAACGCTTTGGACAAAAGTGTCTGCCAAATCCAATAACCATAACCACAACAAACAGGGCACAACACAACACAACACAACACAACACAACACAGCACAGCACAGCACAACACAACACAACACAACACAACACAACACAACACAACACAACACCACACAACACAACACAACAGTGTACAACACAACACAGCACAACACAACACAACACAACACAACACAACACAACACAACACAACACAACACAGCACAACACAACACAACACAACACAACACAACACAACACAACACAACACAACACCACACAACACAACACAACACAACACAACACAACACAACACAACACAACACCACACAACACAACACAACAGTGTACAACACAACACAGCACAACACAACACAACACAACACAACACAACACAACACAACACAGCACAACACAACACAACACAACACAACACAACACAGCACAACACAACACAACACAACAACACAACACAACACAACACAACACAACACAACAGTGTACAACACAACACAGCACAGCACAACACAACACAACACAACACCACACAACACAACACAACACAACACCACACAACACAACACAACACAACACAACAGTGCACAACACAACACAGCACACATCCTCTTGCAGGATGGTGGGAGGACTGTGGAGGACTCACCGATGATGCCGCTGTCCTTGCTCTCAAGAGTGGAGCTGGGGGAGGTGAGGGAGGTGCAGGCGGCCGGCTGGCCTGAGCTGGGCAGGGTGGAGCAGGGGCTGTCCGTGGTGCTGGGGGACGCCGTGCTGCTGGTCAGCGTGGAGCACGGACTCACGCCTTGACTGGTCACTACACACTAACAGGAGAGATGGACAGAGAGAGAGAGAGAGAGAGAGAGAGAGAGAACAGCAGGAGAGGTGGGTGTTAAGGTTGTTTTTGAAACAGTATTCAATCCCTTATATTACTATACTCGTCTAAAACATGTAATATATGACAACACACAATATATGACAATATGACTGGTGACTACACATTGTATTAAAAGAGACAAAGAGATAGATTGGGGGGTGCTTGGTTAGTTTAGAGAGGGATGGAGAGTATGGGATACGAGATGCTGGGATTAAAATAGAAAGAAACACAAGAGAATAAATAGGGTGATAGAGAAAAGCAGTTAGCAAGACTCTCCATTACAGGAGCATCACATGCTCCCATGCTATGTGTGTCACCCCCAAGAGCGTGAGGAGCACACACGCACACACACGCGCACACACACACACACACACACACACACACACAGACACACACACACACCAAAGGAGACCCTCTCGCCTCATTAGAACACCCTTGTTAAGAGAGCAGGACTGAGATTAGTGCTGTAACCAATGCCTATGTATTCTGAGCTAGCCCTCCACTGCAGGGTTACAAAATGATAGAATGAGAGAAAGACGGAAGAGTGGATGAGAGGCAGAGAAAGGTAACAAAGAGGGTGGCAACAGCGAGGGAGAGATTGATGAAGGGAGAATGATGGGAAAATGGTAAAGAGAAAGGGAGAAAAAACGAGTGAGAAAGAGGGAGGAAGAAATGCAAAGGGGAAAAAAGGAAAATACATTCTCCTCTCGCTTTAATCACAAAATCTCGTGCCTCCATAAAAGGGAAGAGCTTAAAATAAAACTAACCCACTGCCTGGCCTACTTGAAAAATAATTGTTTCCAAAGTAAGCAACCCAAAGCGAAGCATGCACCCTGCCAAGACTGGCATGGGTCTTGCCTGGCATGGGGTCGAGCCTGGCATGGACCTAGACTGGAACATTCAGTGCGGGCAGACACTCCAGAGACCTCGCTGCCTCTAACACACACCTTTAACATGGCAGTAAAGTGAGGAGAGGTTCGGGAGGAGGAATGTGCATTGCTGGCAAAACAAGCCATGGAAACAGATCGAGAAGTCCAGAGGCAAATGGGTGAGTGCAAAACTAATGCCACACAAACATGACTGTACACACACACACACACACACACACACACACAAACACACACACACACACAGAAACAGACTCTGTTTCTGCAAGGTCCTTTGCTATTGTTCTATGTTGTATGCTATATTGATAGGAAATAGGAAAAAAGGAATTGAAAAAGTGTGTGAGTGTCTATACATCTGTGTGTGTATGTGGAATTTGTGTGTTGCACTGCCCTGGTCCTTTTACGAAAACCTCAGAGACTATTCACACACACACACACACACACACACACACATACACACACACACACACTGTACACACACACACACACACACACACACACACACACACACACACACACAATACACACACCACCTCCAGACTCTGAATTGAGGACATCTCACCTGCCTGACATCTGTGGTGAGAAGATTTGCCTCTGCACAGCCACAGAGACATATCTGTCTGCCTGTCTGTCTGTATCTGTCTGACACACACACACACACACACACTGGTCCTGGTTCACTCAGGGACGTGTCTTTATGGCTTCCAGTGCCTCTGATAAAAAAGCTTTAGCAGCAGAGGCCCCTCAGGCCGCACAGCCTTTGCTCAAACAGAGGAGGATCTTCAGAACCCAGAGAAAGAAGAGCCTCTTAAGATCCCAGCAGATCCCGCTGCGCAGATTCAACACCAAGATCAGTGTGATGTCAGAGAGAGGGATAGAGAGAGAGAGGAAAGGTGGAGAGAGGGAGAGAAAAAAAGAGAGGGATAAATGGAGAGGGACAGAAGGAAGAGAGAGAAGGAGAGAGAAAGATAGAAGAAAGGGAGTTGAAGATGAAGAAGGTGAAGAAGTGCTCTAGTTTAAGGGTAACACTGATGCAGAACTGACCTGGCCAAAAACTCTCAGAGGTTTGGAAATGAGGACAGCTACAGTAAAGAGTGTGAATATGTTCACACACACACACACACACACACACACACACACACACACACACACACACAAACACACAGGTGCAGACTATTCCCAAACTGTCAGGAAGTTTGGCTGCTATTCAAGGACACACTCGTCGGTTCTAAGCCAAAAAAGTCCCCTTGTCATCCCCCAGGGTAAGGTGAATTCATCAAATAAAGTGTAGCAAACTTCAAAACGGAAGTTTAAAAAAATAAAATAAACAAGCACACAGCAAAACTAGCAGCAAACTATCAAATGTCAGCCTCTTTCAGTAGTCTCTCACAAGACTAAAGAGAGACAGGAGGAAAGATACATATAAGCACAAACGACAACAATAAAAGAAAGCAACACATCCACACAGTGATGCTATCTCTGTTTCCTTAAGTCTCATCTCCCCTTTCTTACCCCTCATCCTTTCTCTGTCATTCTCTCTCTCCTTTCCCATCTTTCTCTCATTCTTCCTCTACCCACCTCCCTTCTCTCTTTCCCTGCTTCTGTCACTCATTCTTACTCATTCACTCACACTTCCTTCATCCCTCCATCTCCCTCCATCTCCGCTGCAACAGCAGCTGTTGCACTGGGGGGGGGGATTTCAGGATGGGGGGAAGCGAGGGATATGATGGGATGTGAGGAGCGAGAGAGTGAGCAAGTGGAGGATGCCAGCGGAGGATGAGTGATGGCTGAGTGGCGTGTGTGTGTGTGTGTGTGTGTGTGTGTGTGTGTGAGTACGTACCTTCTTCAGGCTCCGGTCTTCCATGGGAACGCGTGGCGAGCCAGGGATGCGCTCTCCCAGCAGGAAACCCAAACGTGTCATGAGCTCCTGAGCCGCCAGGGAGGAGCAGGGCTCTGAGTGAGAGAGAGAGAGGGGGGGATAGAGAGAGAGAGGGAGGGAGGGAGAGAGAGAGGGGGGAGGATGGAGGGAGGGTTAGACAAAGAGAGAGAGAGAGAGAGAGAGAGAGAGATAGGGAGGGAGAGAGAGAGGGGAGGGATAGAGAGAGGGGAGGATGGAGGGAGGGATAGAGAAAGAGAAAGAGAGAGACAGAGGGAGGTGGAGAAGAAGAGGTGAAACAGAGGAAGTGTTATATAAAGAACAAATACACAAAGGACTGATGTACCCTCATTTCAACTGTATACCACACCTGAGCAACCCCCTATAAGTAGGCTATGTACATGCGCGCACACACACACACAC
>NC_063211.1:21482612-21485112 GCF_017589495.1 Alosa alosa | reverse complement strand
GCATGCAATTTGAAGACTAAATTGCAGGCCTGTCAAGCCCAAGGGATTATTTTAACTCATAATGGAGAAAGCATATGGCGGGTGGCAGAGGGAAAATAATAAACCTCTAAGGTCTAGTCACAAAAAAAGAGAAGAAAGGAGGAGAAAAAGTGGAAAAAAAGACAAATCGATTTTAATGAGGGGAGGGGAGGCGACGAGACGAGGGGAATAGGGGCTTGGTGATCTGTGATGTTCATTAGCGGTAGTTAGCACTATTGGGGTTGTGGTTAAAGGGGTGGTGGGATGTAGGCATGGTGGGGAGAACCATGGAAAAGAAGGGTAACCGTAACCATAATGTCTGGGCATGGGAGTGATGTTGACATTACCATGGCGATAGATCCCCCTTTTCGACATCCCCTCAAAATGGGGGTTGAGTCAGAGCTACCTGGCAGATTTCTAACCTGGCTAAAAGAGAGCTCTCATTAGCTATACTGTCAGTTGTCTGCCTTCCAGTGGATGAGGGAGCCTTTTTCCTCAGGGGTATTTATAAGGGGGGGTGTGTTTAAGAAGGGTACTTATGGCGGTGTTTACTAGGAGAATACAACTGAGACTAACTACTATGACGATGAGTTCCATCTGAAATGCATTACAAATCAGCTCTGCGCTCTCATTTCAACTGCAGGTAAAAACAAAAAACATGGGGGAGAATATTAAGAACGTAGGAGAGTGGGAGGGAGACCGAGCGAAAGACAGAGAGACATAGTGTGTGTGTGTGTGTGTGTGTGTGTGTGTCCATGTGTGACAGTGTATGTGTGTGTGTGTGAATATGTGTGTGTGTGTGTGTCTGTGTGTGTGTGTCTGTGTGGTGCAGGTATGAATTCCATAAATGTGACATTGCCCTTCTGACCTATGACCTTTAACCTTTCCAAGAAAATGTTTTTGTGCCCCCTCAGCTTCACGCCGAAAACAACCCATCCCTTCTCTTGGGGCCCAGTCCAGATTTGGCCAGTAATTGTTCCCTCATGTTTCCGTGCTGTTTTGGTGTGTATATGTTGTGTTTGTATGTGAATGTGTGTGTGTGTGTGTGTGTGTGTGTGTGTAATAATTTGAAATTCCAATACATGATATAATAACAATTCTCATAACATAATAATTTAATCTAATCTTTTTTTTTTTTTTAAGTTTAAAAAGAGAACTCTTGCTGTCTTTTTGTCAATTTCCTTTTTGCTGAGTATCTCTCCATCATTGGAATGTACAGAGCACAGTACAATTTCCAATTCAATTTTTAGCCAAATTATTTATATGAAGGGGATAAATTCATGCATAACAAGCATTTGTACGACTATGACTCGATTCAGCAGTGTGTGTGTGTGTGTGTGTGTGTGTGTGTGTGTGTGTGTGTGTGTGTGTGTGTGTGTGTATATGTGTCTGTGTGTGTGTGTGTGTGTGTGTGTGTGTGTGTGTGTGTGTGTGTGTGTGTGTGTGTGTGTTCGGTGTGTGTGTGTTCGTGTGTGTATGTAATAATCATTCTCCACAGGCTTGGACAGTAATCTAGTGCCGTCTCTGTGAGCACTGATCATAATTTCATCCATTATGGCTGCAGTGTGGAGAAAAAGTGGAGGCTGGATGACTACATGCTTACTGCATTACTACATGCTTAGAGCCACACACCACGAACGACATATCACACAACACAACACAACACAACACAACACAACATAACACAACACAAGTCCTGAGTCACATGCCCTTTCCTGTGAAGGACAAGGAAGGAACAAATTAGAGCTGCCAGGGCGGCCATTTTGAGTCAGAGCACTGGGCAGGGATATTGGTAAATGCTGGTCAGGGTGTGTGTGTGTGTGTGTGTGTCTGTGTGTGTGTGTGTGTGTGTGTGTGTGTGTGTGTGTGTGTGTGTGTGTTAGCAGCAGTGTGGTTATATTGAGTTTTGGTCCCCCTTCAGGGTTGGCGAAAACTCTAAAGCCCAGGGACTGAGTCATGAAAGTGACCTAGAATCAGCCTGTGGAAAAGTGCATGCTTTTGTGTTGTGTGTGTTGTGTGTGTGTGTTGTGTGTGTGTGTGTGTGTGTGTGTGTGTGTGTGTGTGTGTGTGTGTGTGTGTGTGTGTGTGTGTGTGTGTGTGTGTGAAAGGTAGAGACAGAGAGAGAGAGAGAGAGAGAAAGAGAGAGAGAGTCAGGTGAACAGAACTGAGTCACAGGAGACAGTGGCCTGACCTTAAAAAATCAGACAAACACACAAAGAACCACTCCAGGGACCAATGGGCAACATTTCTGATCTATCGCATGTTGTATATGTGTGTATGCATGTGTCCATGCATCTATACATATCTGTATGTTTGTTTGTCTGTGTTTGCCTGTTTGTGTACACACATGAGTTTATATTTGTGTTTATGGCTACATGGCGTCTATGTGTGTGTAACTTTGTGTGTGTGTGTCGGAAGCTTTGATCCACAGAAACATCTAGTGACTTCAAGCTATAAAGATGGTTTCATAACTGGACGCTGG
>NC_063211.1:21462612-21475112 GCF_017589495.1 Alosa alosa | reverse complement strand
CATCACCAGCGCGGCACGGAGAGGCTTACAGACAAAATGCCAAGGCCTTGAAGGCTAAAAAAAGGTTAGTTGAGGTAGCTGGGAATTAAAGGTACAGTCAAAGATTCTGGCCAGCGGTTTGGGGATGTTTGAGCTCAAGAGCCAATCAAATTTACACCTCTACCTTCAAGAGCCAATCAAATTGCACCTCTACCTTCAAGAGCCAATCAAATTACACCTCTACCTTCAAGAGCCAATCAAATTGTACCTCTACATTCTATGCTTCTAAAGCAAGGTCTCAGTCTGATCCACTTTTTAAACCAATTATACAGACACAGGACTGGGTATGAAGAATTACATTTTTTTGTGCGCTCACACTGCTGAATTTCACTAAAAAACAAGAAAAGTGCATTGAATTAGAATTGTGGACTTTGCCTTTAAAATATGTCTCCCTTTTATTCCCAAAAGCTCAGTTGCCTCTATCTCTGCATTCTTCTTGTGAAAGATTAACTGGCTTATATGTGTGGACTGATTAATGAAATGAGGTGTGAGGGTGGTCAGAGTTTGAAAGCATTGGGATGAGTTGCTCTCAACACGTTAGCAAGAGAATGGGAAGAATTTGGGACAACGTTAAGCCATTCAGTCTTGTGATCAAATCATTCCTGTCTCATTATGGGCTCTCTGTGTCTTTTGACTTAGAAACCCGACTGCGGTGTCACGCGAAACAGGTAGTAAAGACTGTCTATCTCTCTCTCTCTCTCTCACACACACACACACACACACACACACACACACACACACACACACACACACACACACACACACACACACACACACACACACACAAAAACACACAAAACACAGACCAAAAAAATATATAATATGAAATGCATTCCTCATGTACTCAATAAAAAACACAAACTGAGCAGTTATTATATTAGGACAGCAGAAGGGCACACATTAATGAAATGTCATGCCAAGAAATCTAATTTGGCATCAACTTTGACTAAGACAAAAAAAAGTAAATGTGCTTCTGTCTTGAGCTTTTGGGCATCTGTCTTGAGCTTTTATATAGTAAATGCCCTTGCTGTCTTTCAGTTAAGGTAGGCTTGATGTGGGTGACCGAGTACACATGTCAGGATGTTGCGCGTGCATGCATGCACACACACACATGCACACACACACACACACACACACACACACACACACACACACACACACACACACACACACACACACACACACACACACACACACACACACACACACACACACACACACACATACACACACACACACACACACACACACACACACACACACAAACACACACAAACACAGACCAAAAAGTATATAATATGAAATGCATTCCTCATGTACTCAATAAAAAACACAAACTGAGCAGTTATTATATTAGGACAGCAGAAGGGCACACATTAATGAAATGTCATGCCAAGAAATCTAATTTGGCATCAACTTTGACTAAGACAAAAGTAATTGTGCTTCTGTCTTGAGCTTTTGGGCATCTGTCTTGAGCTTTTATATAGTAAATGCCCTTGCTGTCTTTCAGTTAAAAGTTTTGATGTGGGTGACCGAAAGTACACATGTCAGGGATGTTGCTGCGTGCATGCACACACACACATGCACACACACACACACACACACACACACACACACACACACAGACACACACACACACACACACACACACACACACACACACACACACACACACACAAACACACAAACACACACACACACACACACACAGACCACACACACACACACACACACACACACACACACAGGCCGCCACACGCCGCACAGGGAGTGTCTGCTCCCCACTAGAGAGCTGTCCAGCCATCTCAAGGCTTGGCCTCTTTGGCTCTCTCTCTCCGCTTCATTATAACACGATTAGGGACACACTGAAACGGAGGCTTCACGGGCCAGAGAGTTCTTAAAGAGCTTCTACAAAACACCCAAAGGAAATGTACCATTTCACTACATGTAGGTCTAGAGGGTAACAGGACACTACAGGGAACATCTAGGTGTAATCCCTTTTTTTAATGGTTTTGAGGTACTCCTGTAATCATAACAGCAATCATAACTATAAATCTACACAAATTACTTACTAACTTACTTCCTTCCTACTTTCTAATTTCTAACACCTAAACCTAATGGCTGAACTGAACTACAACCATGAAATAGTAGCACTTATGGCAGAATCTGACCTTTAAGGAGCGGTGGAAATAGGGTAAGACATTGATTCTCTTTGTATCTGACAAGAGTCAACAGCGCACATTCAGGCAATGGGTAGGAAAAGTCAACTTGAAATCTACTGCTGAGAAATACCATGGTGCATGCCACTCTTTTTGTTTGCCTTGTCTTGAGGTTCTCTTGGTATGTCTCGCTTTGCTTGTTTTCCATCTAATGCTCCTCTTACGCTGTCGTCGCTGTCTTTTCAGTTCAAACAGAGTGATTTAGGGCCCTTAATCAACACATGTCACAATTCACTGCAGGCTTTTATATGCTGACACACATGCAAACACACAGACACTCACACATACTCTCTCTTTCTCTCTCTCTCTCTTTTTCCCTCTCTCACACACACAGTCTCCCTCTCTCTTCCTCCCTCTCTCTCAATCTCACTCTCTCTCTCTCTCTCATTCTCTCTCTTTCACTCTCTCACAAACACACACACACATCTCAGTAGAAAGACCCGATGGGAAACTGGCTACCCAGAGGGCACTAGGGACTAGTCTGATGAGGGTCCAGAGGACCAGGAGGATCTCCATCAAAGAAAAAGATGCAGACACACAACCGTAAATCAGAGCCATTTCAAAAAATCAAAATGGCCGCTGTCAGTAAAAAAAGGCATGTGGTTGGCTAGGCTCTCTCTCCCTCTTTCTCTCCCTCCTTCTTATTTTGATTAAAACACATGTTCTGTAACCGCAGGTCTTTGATTTTGCTAACCAGGGCAAAGCTTTGTTGGGGATTACTGTTTTATCCCCCCTACTTTGCAGCAGTGGAGGAAGGGACCAGAAATGTTCTCCTGCGGTTCCTCTCAGCTCTGAAGCTCTGTCTGACCATGACCTTAAGACTGAAGAATGTCCAGCAGCGGTTATAACAGAGAGAGAGAGAGAGAGAGAGACAGAGAGAGAGAGAGGGAGAATAAGAAAACACACAGAATCTGACACACTCGGATTAACACCGCAGCAATAAGACCTCTGGATGTAAAGTCTATTACTTTGCACGATAAAACACAGAAAGTCAGAAAACTATCATGCTGTTGCCATGGGGCCCTATTGGAATGCCTGAAAAGACACACAGGAAACAATCTCACACAGGAAAGGCAAAGAACAAAAGACAATTTAGCCTCTTTGACTTGCTTTCTTTAATGATTTTGCCCAATTTTGAGCAATCATTGCACATAATGATACATAAACTGCAAGAAGAGGAAGAAGCAATGAGGATGAAGAAGAAGAAGAAGAAGAAGAAGAAGAAGACAAAAGTAGAGAGCACAGGCATGCACAAGAAGAAAAGAAAGATAAAGAGACAAAGAGGAAGAGAACAAGCTGACTATTACGAGACGAGATAACTGTGTTGCCCAGGGAGTTATAGTGTCATTAAGCCTAAGTGTCGAGCACATTAGTCAACATCTCTTTGAACAGCTTCCATTAACCCTTGTGTTATCCTCAAATCTTACCGACACTCTTTATCCTTGGGGTCAATTTGACCTCAGCTAAATAAACCCTCAGAAAATGATTATAATTCATATTGTTACCCAGGTGTAATAGCCACCACCAAAAGCCCTACAAAACAATCCCACCCCCCCACACCCCTTTATGAACCTTGGAACCCTGGCTGGCAATATTGCCCATCCAGTGTCAGCAGCCCAAATGCTTGCTGTTGCTTCCCCGTTTGACTTATACAGTCCTGCCAAAATGACTTATATGTAATAAGTACTTGTGTATGTAATAATGATAATAACAAAATGTTCTCATCCTATTCAAATAATAATATCCATAATGTGTCAAATATTCATATATCCTATGTTTCATACAGCTGGGGTCTGAATATTATTGTACAACTCTGTTGTACCCTTCAATTGAGGAAAAGTCATGAAACATGAAGCAAAAAAAAAAAGTGAACCATATATTTTATGATGTTAAACGTTGCTTGGGGTCCCCAAGGATAACAGGAGGGTTAAACTGTAATTACCTTGTGATGGTTTATACAGTAGGCTACATGCTTTCTGCTATACCCCCCCCCCCCCACCATTGCCCCATACCTTGGCACATTATGGTCAATGTATGTCAATATGACAACAAATAAATATTCCTGTTGGAAGTTAACTTTGAATCACCTATTATCTCCTGCATTGTGTCAATACACAAGAATAAAATATTGCTTTGTGAAAATACTGTTATGGCTCCAGCAAAAAGAAATGACAGTAGCGTATGATGGGTGATGGTTGTTGTTTTATTCATAGCATGCGACGGAGCAGAAAGTGTTGTTTATGGAGGCAGTGAGGTTGGGACTGGAGGAAGAGAGAGGGGCAACTGGATGAGCTTCCAGGATGAGAAAATGGACACTAGAGGTCAAGCTCTTCTGACCCTTCCATCACAAATCAGTCAGTCTGCTGCTGCCAAGCAACATACACACACACACAAACACGTGCACACACACTAACAGATAGATACACACATACTCACCCATGTACACACACATAAACTCACAAACACACACACACACACACACACACACACACACACACACACACACACACACACACACACACACACACACACAGCCTCTAAAGTCAACAGGTTACTCCAGCAACAAACAGCTGAAGCAACAACCCAGCGGCCTCACCATGAATTTTCCCTCGGAAACAGAGCTAACCCCCAAAAACACACTCCCACAGAGGTCCCTATTTGTGCTTACTAGTACCAGTTTTTGCACACAGTACAAAACACACACACACACACACACACACACACACACACACACACACAGTATGCATACAGCTATTGATATTGCTGTACTGAATACATACTGTACAAGCATATGTAAACACTCGCTAATCCTTATGTGATCACACAAGAAGAACCAACATCAGGACTCATACCTAGCAGATACAGCATGCTTTCACTTTCATGTGCCAGCTGGATTATTTAGTATTACTATCATTACACTAGTCTAACATATGGTCCTACTGTCGGGATTACAGTCATTTGACTAATCTAGGCCTCGTGTTCAGACTCACTATCTCAACCCATCCGAAAGCCACCCACCCAAAACCCCACCCTTTAAACTACTGTCTTAATGTTACATTCTGTCCTGGCCTCCACCCCCCACCTCACCCTTAGGATCAAACTTTTTTAAAAGGCTTCTACATCAAAGGCCTGCCCCCATCAACCATACAGGCAGACATCCACTCAAAGACTTAAAGGGTCAAGAGCATGGACCTTGAAGGATGAGGTGGGGAGGGTAATATGTTAAAGAAGGTGAAGAGAGAGGGAGAGAAGGATGTATGGATGTATGGAGATGGATACAGCAAGAAGGGAAGGTGAGCTGGAGATAGAGAAGATGCAAGAGAGGATGGTAAAAGAGAGAGAGAGAGAGAGAGGGGGAGAGAGAGTGAGAGGGGAGTATAAATGTGTGGAGAGGGAGAGACAGTAAATCATCCGTTGGGCTCTCAGTGACTTCACAGACTCCTCGGCTGCTCGTCCTGCGGTCTCGAGGTGTCAGCAAGTCTCTGGGGGAGGGAAATAAAACGGCTGTGGTGTCTGGCAGAGACGCAGTTCTGGTGTGTGTGTGTGTGTGTGTGTGTGTGTGTGTGTGTGTGTGTGTGTGTGAGTGAGTGAAGGGGGCTGGGGTGGCTGGGGTCTGCAGTGGTGGAGCACAGAACAGCGATGGGAATTTTCCATTTTTTTTTCAGTCTGATACATCTTTGTCTGTCTAAGACTCTCACTCACATATTCACTCATTCATTTTCTCTCTCTCTCTCTCTCTGTTGTAAAACCCTATGTTCATGACAAATCACAGATGTGACAGTTTTAAGTGGGCTGTGGTGTTTATCCAGCACATCACTGTTTCTGTTTGTGTGTGTGTGTGTGTGTTTATGTGTGTCTCTGCATGTGCGTGTGAGAGTATACATATTTTCATTTGCGGTTTGAGTGTGGGGCGTGAGTCAGTGTGGGGCGTTAGTGTGTGTGTGTGTGTGTATGTGTGTGTGTGAGTGCTTATATGCTTATATGCTTATACGTGTGAATGTATAAAATATGTTTGTGTGCTCATTCTCTGTCACCACTGGTCTTCAAACACTGCCATCACTCTACCAAAGTACACACACACACACAGTCACACACACACACACACACACACACACACAGACACACACCCTCCCCCCCACACACACACTCCTCATGGGGTTTATGTAACCTACAGTGGGCAAACACACAGCACTGGCAGAGCCGCGTTGGCATGACATCGGCCACCAAGTCTTAGGAGACATTCCCAGAATATGTAGATATATGAATTCTCTTTTAGGTTCTATCTCAGATCGCCTGCAGCAAACATATGGAGAATACATGGAGTATGTTTACCATGGCCAGGCCTCAGAGCTCTCCGCTACGCTAAATAGCTGCAGTGTGTTTGCCTGTTGGTTGAGACGGATGCCTGTAGGGCAAATGTGTATGTATAATGTATACAGTGTGGTCACTATCCATACAGACACACATATCTCAGAGACACACACACACGCAGGCGCATGTGTTGCGCGCACACACGCATACACACTCAAATACACATACACGAAACACACACAGATGCGGACACACCGTACACACACAGAAAGAAAGAGAGAGAGCAAGAAGTGAGAGAGTGAGAGGAAGAGAGGACGTGTGTTTATGACCTAAATCTGAAATAGATAAAAGAGTATATTGGCAGACAAGAGTGAGCTATGATTTATTAGATAAGTTAATAAGTTATAAGTTAATAATTATCAAAGAACTAAAAAAAGAACAAGTTACAAACTGAGTATGCCTAGGAGTTCTGAGGGAAGACTAGAGGTGAACTGTCAAACTTTTCTTTTGGGAGGTTGTGAAGTTATATGCAGTGGGTCAAGTTTGATGTGACATATATTTCCAGAACAGCACAGAACCTATCAGCAGGACTCACAGAACAAGCAGTGAATGAGGCTAATTGGACGGGTTGTGATGGTTAAAAAACGGCATGTTCCTTATACTGATCTCAAGGGTCATGGAAAGAAGGTCTGAACGAGGGTAAGATAGCGGGTTTCACCCAAGTGGAGAAGGAGGTCGAGTGACATTCACAAACATTACATATCACATGTCTGAGGTTGCCTTTTCAAAAGAACCTACTCTGGAACCCGTTTGAAAAGGTCTTGGTTCTCGAGCCCCAAAAACACTGCTGTCGTGTGAAAGCAAGGTAAAAATAACCTTAACGTTCCCTAAAACACAGCTTTCACTGTATTTGTGCACACACAATATTCCTATGCAGTCTTGTTGGTATTCATGTACAAATTGTTGTTATTCATGTACAAATGGACAATGCATTTAGTGACCCCAAAATCTCCTGCAAATATCCTCATGTTTCCATGTTCGGCTGTTATCATGACGTTCCATCGCCAGTGATGTCATCAGTGATGTAATGAGATGAGAGGACCATGGGAGAGGTGTGGCACCTCAGGCTGAACTGCTAAGCAGAAGCAAGAAGAATTTGTACCCTAAAGGTGTGTGTATGTGTGTGTGTGTGTGTGTGTGTGTGTGTGTGTGTGTGTGTGTGTGTGTGTGTGTGTGTGTGTGTGTGTGTGAGAGAGAGAGAGAGGGAGAGAGAGAGAGTGAGAAAGAAAGAAAGAGAGTGAGAGTGTGTGACTAATCATGTCTGTTTGTATTTGTGATGTCATCCATTCTCGAACTACAGGGTGTTTTTTAAAGAACATATTTTTTCTCTAATGGACTGTTTCTTTTGAAGAGTGGTTGCCTGCCTTGACTTGTACTCACTGAATCAACATTGAGAGTTGTAGATGACACTCACACTCACACACACACTCACACACTCAGTGTCCACTGGCTTATCCACTCTGTAATTACACCACAGAGCTTAATGAAACAGGTGATGCCATAACGTAAACATAACGTAGACATAAAGTCTATGGATGTGTGAGGTGTAATATCTCTATTCCATAACAACCATCTGAGGAATCCCTTCATCATATATCACTAATGGCAATTTGGTTGGCAGATCAAAGAGCCTTCTATCTCCTTTATACCCGACATCAATGGCCTGAGAGCCAATCCCATTACTGGAAGGTGATTCAGAAGAGGTTTCTGTCACAATATTTCAGTGTTAGCTGTTGTGAAACCTTCAGAGATTTTTTTGTACCAGAGTTCAACACCAGAGAACTCTCTCTTTCTCTTTCTCCCTCTCTCTCTCTCCCCCTTTCTCACTCTCTTTCTAACTCTCTCTCTCTCCCCCTTTCTCACTCTCTTTCTAACTCTCTCTCTCTCAATAGCTTGGCCTGACTGTGACTGTGTGTGCAATATTTCCAAAGCATAAACTATCGCCATCATTATTAAGACCAACACCCACTGGCAGCGTATGATGCATGTCAAGTGACCGCAAAGTTTAGAACTTTAGTTGAACGGAGCTGTTACTTTTAACGTAGCTGTTACTTTTAACAGAGCAAAAGCACACTGGCAGTGTCTGACAGGCATCGACACCAAGTTTAATAAAAATGCTCTATCTCTTGAGCATCAAATCCATAGATGTGAATGTCATGGACGTTGGCCTTTAGAACAGATATTCATTTCACCAGTGCTCCTACTCACCTGTGTCTTTCTTGTCCCCCCTCCCTCCTCCACCTTTTCCTTTCTTCAGGACGGCCTTGAACATCTTGGACTCCCCCGTTCTCCTTGTGTGCTCCTCCGTCTTCTTGTCCTGTGATGTTTCAAGGAAAAAAAGATAAATCAGATACTGAAGAAACTCTTCCTCAATAACTCTCGCAATGTTGTAAAGTCTTCAATTGAGAAGATAAAGAAAATTAATAATGTGAGGGAAAGAAAGCTATTTTGGATCTGTATACAGAGATCACTTGTTGAACTGTTAAACCTTTGGTTCTATCAGAATTTACTTGATGTGGTCATGGAAAGTACTTGGACTGAAATGAAAGTATGTACACAGAGAGAGAGAGAGTTGGAGAGAGAGATGGAGAAGAAGAGATACAGTAGAGTGTGTGTGTGTTTGTATTTGTGTGTGTGTGTGTGTGTATGTGTGTGTGTGTGTGTGTGTGTGTGTGTGTGTGTGTGTGTGTGTGAGAGAGAGAGAGAGAGAAGGAAAGAGATAGAGACAGACAGAGAGAGAGAGAGAGGAAAGAGAGAGAAACAGAGAGAAAGAGACAGACAGAGAGAGAGATCAGAGAGTAGAGGGAGTGAAGGAGAGATGAGTTCTTGTTCCTTGAGATGCAGGAGCGCACACAGGCGCTGGGATTCTTGGCATTCCTCATCTAATTGCAGCTACAGGGGCTCAGCCTGGGCCTCCATATAAAAGCAGAGGACATGCACAGACGCCAGGGCTCCCAGAATACAACAACAACAACAACAACAACAACAAAGACACCAATGTCATGTTTCACCGACACTCTTCTACTATTAAGGTTTTGCACCTACGTCATAATGTCATGTGACCGTTTGTTTACAACTAGAGTGGTAGGCAAGAATGGTAGGCAAGGCACTGCAGAGAGTGGTAGGCAAGCCTACAACAGTCGGGTTGCATAGGCTACACATAGTTACAAATAGCTTCAAAATTGAAATTTTAATATCAAATATTGACCGGGATGCCGACCACTTGTGTAGGCCCTAACAGTTGGTTTTACAATAAGAAGCAAAAAGGCAACAAACGACCGTTTAGCCTACCTATCCTCGTGGTTGTGGAGGATGATCGTTAGCAGCTGTGAAGTCTTTTATTCTCAAGATAGCCTAATGGTGTAGCCTACTGTCTACGAAGACGTGGGCTAAAAATACAAACTATCTACAGTCATCCAAAATGAATTGCCAGAGACAGGCTATGAAGGGAAAAAAGTGCAGCATTTTAAACATGGCAAGATTATTTTTACCGAACAGTTTGTTCTAATTTGTCTCGTGAAATTAGTGCTTGTGGACATCAATCACCTATCTCCTGTCCTTCTATTTCAAGTTATCATGTGTGTCATTTGATTATATAATCACAACAAATGCTAATAAATGAAAACAGAATAGGCTTTTGTGCTATAGGCTAACGTTACAGGTCACTTAGGCTAACTCCCATATGTCAAAATAAACTGATTTGATCCTAATAGTTTAGCATCACACACAACAACTTAACACAGCAACCTCAAACACCACTGTTGAACCTAGGCTACTGCTTCAGTCATGTAAGAAATAAGCAGTTTATGAATTATCTTTACCCGTTTAATCAAGTCCACATGACCAAAATAACATATTTAAAAAATAAACATATTTAAAGGCTGAGCTAGCATAACAGCCTAATATAGGCGATGCTGCAATGGATAACTAATAAAAAGTTTCACACAATTAATGAACTTTATCACTCACATTCTGAGTTTTTCTGGGTGGTTATATATCCATGCAGATCGTCTTGGAATAAGCCATCGCTGTTATATGATATAATATGTTACAGGATTCATGACTAACGCCATTAATGTTATGATGCTGACTGACGCTGGCTATAACAGTAGCTTCTAGGCTACCGTTTAAAAGTCTGCTGAGTCTACTGCCTACCAAAACCTGTCGCTGTTCAGTTGAAGTTAAATGATCAAATATTGTTTGATTTTGTGTCAGCTTTCAGAAGGAAGACATGTTCCTTTCTGGTCAAATTTCGCAGCTTCTAAGAAAGGCTATCGTCTTCGTGTAAACCGAGTTTTGAACAGAGAAAAAAAGTTAGGCTACCATTAGGCTACATGCAGGTTCTCCGATACAGATCAATGCACCAAATCAGGGCGATTTTAGCGAAACAACGTTCCTGTGACAGGCTATCAAATATTGAACAATGGGATAACGTTTCATCATCACCTTTATTGATGCCTGAAATGTTGACATTGCTGAAATACAGAGATGTAGCCTACTGAGAGGCAGCTGCAGACAACGATGTTCAATGGGTTCAACTTGTCCTTTGCCTACCAGCTGGATGTAAACAAAGCTATAGAACCTAGAATACCTCACATGAAAAACGTTAATAGGCACAAAGGACAGAAGAGCTGATGCAGGAACATGGAGATATGGAGATATGGTGCAAGGAGTTAGTTAGCGTTTGTCCCATTGAGGGGGTAATTCACCAGAGGGGGTTGGATACGGAACAACACTGACACATGAAGTTAACAAGACAATGAATACCTTATGAGTTTTGGGTTTGAGAACAAACATGTGCGCAAAACACACACACACACACACACACATTTACAAATAAACTGCTGACCACCCCAGCTGTTGCCTTCAGGTCTAAACATTTGTGAGGAAATGAAAGGTCACCCATCCTGCTGTCGCTCACACACACACAATATAACACTAAAAAGGGTGAATGAGTTTTACATTAGTTTTACTGCAGGCTGAGAGAGAAAAGTCCATTATAGCCAGGAACAAGTATTAAAATAATCATTATCATCATCGCCATCGTCATCATCACATTTCATAACCAAATTTCCAACCCTTGATGTTTCAGAAACAGACATTTAGAAATGTTCAGAATGAAAGTGAGTGAAGTGATGACACACACACACACGCACATGCACACAAATCCACTTCCTGAGACACCTTCTTCATTCCACTTCTCCACCAAGCACACCTCACTGGCACACACACATACTCTGTCACACACACAGTGCTGTGTCTCCTCACTCAGATATGCTGAGGACAATGGGAGGAAATACCGACACGTCCACCAAATCACCACTGAGCCCCTAAAAATATCAGAGTCCCCAGGCCTGCTTATCTGCCCCGCGCCGGGATAGAGGCTGACTCTTCAGCACTCATATCTCCCTGGGACAACTCAGGGTTTCTCTCTCTCTCTCTCTCTCTCTCTCTCTCTCTCTCCTTTATCTGTTTAACCTGAGGAGGAAGATTAGGAGGAGGAGGTGGTGGGACTGCGTATGTGTTTGTGGTATCTCTTAAGCTTAGCACTGTGAGCTGTACACCATGGAGACACAGCCTGGTATTTCAGTTGCAGTGGCTACAGGAGTCAATGTTTAACCTCAGTCTCTCACTCCACAGGCCTGGTAGAGACGAACCTTAAAGAGGACCTGCTTGTGCCTCATCATTAACTTGGGGGTATGGGTGAATGCCACCCTCTTAACTCTTTATCTGAATCCTATAGGATGACAGAGCACCAGAAACAGGAGTGATTTGGCGATGGGCAGTGAGCCGCTGGACAATTAGGTCCCAGGCAGACCGGAGCAGGAAGCAGGTGAACCACATAACCGACATGAGGTTCATCCAATTCAC
>NC_063211.1:21445112-21460112 GCF_017589495.1 Alosa alosa | reverse complement strand
TCCCTGAATGCGTACACAGATTTAAAATCAAAGGCCATTTCACCGTTGGTCTGCATAACTCCCAGTGACACATCGACCACAGGAGGTTCATTAAAACCTCAACATGTCACTGCAGAAGAACAAAGGCCTGAGATGACATATGTCCCCAGCAGCTCCCCCAACCCAAAACCCAACTCAACCAGACCCAACCCCTGCCCCAGCCTCCACTGTAAGGGGTGAAGGCTTCCCAGGGGCTGCTGGGGGTGGGGGGGTGAATGGGGACGTGTAGAGTTATCTCATAAATGCTTTGATGGTTTGCTGACTCCTGTAATCCTCCTACGACTGCTTAATAACCATACACAGCCCCCACCCCCTCCGCCCACCCCCCTTACCAACCTACAACTACAGTGGTTAAGACCAGCACCAGTACAGCAATCTGTACACCATTGAGAGAGGGGGCCTCATCTGCTGGCGCTACTAACTCTTAGCCAAGGCAAACACACACACACACACACACACACACACACAAACACACACAATCATACAATTTAAAACCACTACAAGAAAATAATGTAAACCAACTAAATACTTGATGAATTCAGCACATGCAAACGTCGACCAATGGAAAATAAACACTTTTCAAAGAACGACTTAGTCATAATCTAACTTCACAATTGCAGCTTGAAACTTAACCCCTTTCCTCCAGTAGAGGCAACTGCCAGGTACCTACGTTATGTGTACATCTGTGTGTGTCAAAGGTCATTGCCCTGCCAAACAAGCCAATGGCCGTTTGTTTGGTGAGTGTGGGGTGTAGTCGTTGCTGTCTGCGCACGTTTAAGTATCTCATTTCAAAGTGGAGAGCGCCGACAGACGTCACATAAGCGCTTTTCCCCTGACGGAAGATGCCAAGAGGACTTTGGGTTTGTCTGACCACCACTGCCCCCTAAACCTTTTAATAACTCTTTAAGTTGTAGTTCCCTGGTAATTGCATGGTGCTGTTGGCCAAGTGCAACGCTCCAATCTGAGCTTAATTAGGCCCAAAAAGAAAGAAAAAAAAAGCCACTCAATCAAATGGCCATCGAAGGGGAAAAATAGCAAATGACAGATTTGCAATGCCAGAACGGAAAGAAACAGGGAAACAGATGAAAGGATAAAAAGGATTGGATAAATTAAAGGGGGGGATAAAGAGACGGAGAGGGTGAAAGAACATCGGAACACACACATTCACGTTCACTCCATCCAACCCACAACCACACAAACACCTAGCACCATGTCTCCGTCTCTATACCATAAGAGGAGCTGGTGCTGCTAGAGTCGTTTGGAAGCGGCCGTGTCTTTAGAAAGCCACAGAGACTGAACTTGAATGAATGTTTGATTAAGAAGGAGAAGCCGGCCACTGCGTTGAAGTGAAGTCGTCAGCGCTGACTGGGGCACGTTGATTGGGAGAAAACCAGGTTGAGCATTTCTAAATAGGGTTTCCATTGGAGCCACTACAGAGAAAGTGGCCTTGTTTCCTTTTCTGGAAGACGTGGCCTCGTTCTGCTCCCAGCTTACACGACACTTTCTCTCCCCCTAACAACGGATCTGATGGAAGTGGAAGAGTCTACCAGAACATACTGTACGAATGGGTCACACCCGAGAATGAGACAGAGAGATGGAGAAGGTGGCAAGAAACTAGTGACAAGAGAGACATAGTAAGATGGAGGACATAAAGAGACAGAGATAAAAGAGAATAGAGAGGAGGGGGAGAAAGAGAGAGAGGGAGAGAGAGAGAGAGAAAGAATAAGATAAGGTGAAATCTCATTTTTGAAGTCTATCATCAATATCAAAGAGTGCTTTCAGAAGTTTTATAGAAAACAATTTAAGCGTATTCATCTGAGAGAACAGATAATTCATGAAACTGTGTGTGTGTGTATGTGTGCGTGCGTGTGTCTTTTAGTGTGTGCTTTCTGGCATGGAGGCTGTTTCCAAACAGGCATTCGAAATCTCCTCTCACCTATAAAACAGTCAGCCCATCTCTGTTATCTTCATAGGGGTTTTGATGGGAAAGAAGTTCGAGCTTTAACCACATCTATGATTGTAACTGGGGGCTCTCTCCTAAACCTGTCACCAAGTTAACTAGAGTGGAGGCAGGTTCCGTCCTGTGCGTCGTCATATCATAGGTTTTATGGGCTTCCCTGGAAAGCCCCGGCTAATCTGTTTCATCCAACATCGTAAACAGACATGATCAATCCATAATGAGGTCATATGACAAAGATCAAGTTCTTGGCTTGGGCCAAGATGTTGACAGAAAAACGTCTCTCTTCCTCTGCCTGGCTCACATGACTCATCGACAGAGGCCTGTCTGTGTGACATCATAAAGGTGAGACGTAGGAGAAAAAGAAAAACAAAAAAAGAAACAACAGCTCAGACACAACAGTGAAGGTTTATGTTTATGTTTCTTGACAGACACTGTTGTCCAAGGTGACTAACAACAACATCAATAAACCACATTATGTTTAAAAATAATAGAAAACCTTTTAGGTTACCGAGGAAACACAAGTGTGTGGCAACTGGAGCAGCGCCAAGGCCTATAAAAACAAAACGATTACTTAGTTTTTCCAACCGAATCTAGAGCCAATGTTAGAGTAGGTGCTACTATGTCAACATGCAAAGGTGGATTATGTCAGCTTTGGTAAGCAAAAGGCCTGCCAATGCCAAAGCCCTGGAGGTTTCCCTTACACTTCTGCCCTTCGGGCATGTTAATCAGGAAATCCAGATAGTCAGTGGGAAAGTTAAACATTACTCCTCTTATCTAATAAACACAACAGACAGAGAATATGTTTCCCAGTCACAATGCTGTTTTAATTCGTCTACCTCCTATATTCAATTCCACTTAAATCAGTTACCTAACAGCCAGCGAGCACTTCATCCTCATGAAAACCCAGCTAGCTCCGACATTAAGGTCACAAGGTAACACTGCCATGTCTGTCTGCCTTCCAGATATGCTTGGGCTGCTCTGTTGTGATCTTTAGACGAAACAGCATTCTGAGGAGAGTGTGTTTATATTCCACGCCGCTCTGAGCCTAATCCCCCCTTTGGGAAGACAGACTCGCGCAGTGGCCTGGGGTCGGTCGGTCGGTCGGTCGGTCGGTCTCTCTCTCTCTCTCTCTCTCTCTCTCTCTCTCTGGCAGTGTCTGCAGCACTGCGGGAGCCCCCATGTGCGGCTCTTTGTGCAAACTTAATCATTAACCTCACACATCGACTGTCTCCAGGATGTAGTCTCACGGATGACACTGCAAGCTGTGAGGAACATGGCCTGTGCATGGCTCTTTCCAGGCCCGTGTGTCCAAAACAACTTGAAATTCCCTGCCTTTGGGTTTGTGAAGTGCTATGACCCGTGCTGCTCGGGTGCTTAGTGCATGGTCTCTGCAGATGTATTGGACATGTGTAGTACAGACAACAGACAAATCGGCCAGTTCCACCCAGCAACGACTATATTTGGTTATTTTTTAGTTATTTTACCTTTCTCTTTTCATTGAGCGAATGCTACAGTACGCTGTCCTTTATAAACAGTCACAGCATTTGGCTCTACGTGCATCTTGAGCGTTACCACATTACGCGTGAGTGTTTGGTGTCGTTTGGTGTCGTGTTTGGATTGCTGTATACTCTTCACACTCTTCGTTCTTGCTAAGCGCACTGACATACAGCAGTAATTTGATTTGGCCGAGTCTGTGCTGTCTATGGATCAGAGAGTGCCGTACTGTGTGATCACATGAAGGCATGTGCTGTCTATCCCTCACCACCTGGAAATACACCAGTCAACTGAGGATGGCTTTCATTAGGGTTAGTTTTGTGTGTGTGTGTGTGTGTGTGTGTGTGTCTCTCTCTCTGTCTGTCTGTCTGTCTGTCTGTGTGTGTGTGTGTGTGTGTGTGTGTGTGTGTGTGTGTGTGTAACCATCCATGTGTTTCCAAGTCATAAGCATCTTTCCTGTGACTGGTATGCCACAGGTGTGGAGATCCAGGTAACCCATGCTGTCAGCCCAGGTGATGAGGCACCTGGGAATTCATCATATTACTGAAGCTCCCAGACACACCTGAATAGGGCATCTATTCCCATATAGATCAGCAAGATATATCAGACATGCCATACATGTAAAGTTCAACAGCTGAGTTAAAAGTCCATATTAAGTTTTCCACCACTACAAACAATGAGCCCTAAAACATCTGCTCCTGAAAACTGACTGTAGTTGAAGACTGAGGCTCTGTTCACTCTCTGTGTTGTGTCTGTGGTAATTGTGTGACTATGTCTGTATATGTGTGAGTGTGTGTTACTTTCTGGATGCAGTTGTTGGTCAGTAAGTTGGGTCATTACTCACTTTCTAATGAGTAGGAAAAATGTTAATCAGTGGCAGCTGTAGAAAACAGAGGCGGCTAATGTGTTTTGCACTTAATCTGACACATTTGCAGACATTTCATACTCTTCACACACACACAGGAACACATACACACACAGACACACACAGACAGACACACACACACACACACACACACACACACACACACACACACACACACACGCACACACACACACACACATACAGTACACACACACAACTCTCCAAAAAAATTGTAATGCCATCCAGACCCCATGACAAAAATACGAAACTGTTAAGTTTGTAAATCGTTTCTTTTTTTTTGCAGAGCTAAACATGAGTGGTTTGTCTAACTCAAACACCATAAAACATCTGTGCCAAATTCTGTCCCTGTGGTTTTACTGTAAGAAATACATAGTGTGTAAAATATGAGACACCATGAATACGAGAAGGCACGCAGTGCGGGTGATTTGGGCAATTTTTGCCGATCACACAGAGCTTCTACTCAGCAACTTGAAGATGAAAGTCAGTGAGGTGATGTCTATAAACACACAGACACACACACACACACACACATACACACACAACAAAAAAAGAAATTTACAGAAAGCATTAAAGTCAGGGTGACATATGGTTTGCAGCTTGGCTTGGGATGCCAGGATGGGGCTCAGTCTATAAAGCCATATCCATTAACACAATGGAGACCCTCCCAAAGGTACAAAAGCCAACACCAGCTGAGGTGAAATCCGATTGTGCTCACTACTAGTGATCTGGTTACATACAGACAAACGACTAACAACGAGGGCTGGTTTAAAGGGGGAAAACAATGCTGGGAAAGAGGTCTAGGAAGTAGCTATAGGCTGGTACATATGTCCTGCTTGCCACTGGACTAAACAATAGAGATTACAATGCATGTAACGGCACACTAGTACTGGTAAGAGTGAGCGACACACGCATAAACACATACACACACACACACACACCCATAGAGAGAGAGAGCACCTGTTGCATGTGTCAGCTGGCCTAAAGCCATAGAGTGTACAACTATGCTTTGACTTTCAACAGCATTTAGTCCAATGCTCTCCAAGCAACACACATACCATCCCTCGACATACAGGCTAATGATGGCTCTCATAACCTAACGTTGTGGTGGTTTTGTTTTGTATAACTAGAATTTTAAAACTACTGTATGACGTTTTCTTCACTGATATCAACTTGGTACTTCAAGTAGCCTACATTTGCATCATGTTCGTCTGTAGTGAACTGTTGACAGCCTTGCTTGGTGTTTGTTCGAAATTGTTTACCGAACTTCTGCCTAAGACAGAGCAAACACTGGCATGTCTACGACTTCACTACATGGAAGACATGCTGTCATGACACTCTGTTGCAACCCGCACTGTGATACCAGTGAGGAATTTTTCGTGGCAATAAACCCTTGTGGGCGCGGGCGCAGAGCGTTGCATTTGGCTACACTATGAATGAATGGAATAGCACAAAAACACAGGCCAACACTAGTCTTGTTGCAATTGTTAAAAGAAGAAAAACTACAACAACAAACCAGCGATACTTATTTATAAACTATATTTGAACTAAAAAATGTATGTATCTAGTAGACGACTATGGAAATTACACATTAAATTGCCATTGAATTTCCACTAGGGATCAATAAAGTATATATCTATCTATCTATCTATCTAAATGAGCGTCCTGTTTTTAAAACGCGGCACAAAACTTAGTGGTAGCTATATATGGCTTTTGTTTTAAAAGCGTGTGTGTCAGTTCCACTTGCCACTAAAATAATTAAAGGCAAGGATATAAAAAAAATGCATAGATTACCTGCGCTAGAGAAGCAACGGCTCGATCAATGACAAACTTCTCCGTGCGCTTCTTGCCGCATGGGCTCTTGAAATGTGGAGTTTCGGCGGAAGAGTGACAACCCCTCCTCACTCACCCACTCGATCGCTCACTGGCGAAGGCGTGTGTGAGGTCATGGCAGGAGGGACCATGAGGAGGGACATAAAGGCTACCTACCGTTCAGTTATCAAATACTGGAAGGGTTTTTGAACACACCCACCTGTAGGCTACAATTGAGCCATAAAACTCGCTAGGTGAATTTAACCGAAGGCAGCACAGTCGACTGAGAGTCTACACCAAGCCATTATTACATTATTTCGTGTTGTTAATCGTGGCTGGGTTTGTTCGTTTATAATTACTGTTGGCGCCACGAGCAGTTAAATATTATATATACATCCATAAAATCACATCTTGATAACCCTTTACGCTGCTAAATATGTTGCCTCAATTCTGACACCAAGCGGCTTTGACCTCATACTGAATCTCTTATTCCCAATCTCTAATTCCTTTCTAGAACCAAAAGTGGAAAATGAACGTCTGTGTGGGCAGGTTTCCTTTGGTAGGCCTGTTATGGAACCACATCGGAAATCTCTTCTTTTTCTGGTTATGATTACGCTACTTCTACTTTAACTTACATTTAAAAAATGGGGTAAAATATGTGATTCGAAATCAATGGAAAATCAACAGGTGGCAAAGAGAAGATAAATGATAGAAAGTAGCTGTGATGATGAAAGAATGATGACACACTTTGTTAGAAAAACAAATGTCACTTTATTCCATCTTATTCACTTGGACATTGTTGTGATAACAGCTTCTCTTTTTTAATCATATTTTCTCCATAAAGTCTCTTTTTATATTTCATAACTTTCTACCTCTGTGACTTGATACACACACACAAGTGTTCAGCAGAACTCCACTGCAGACAATGTGTGATAGATTTAAGTTATATTTAGATATATTTGTCAACAGTAAATGACAACTGTACAAGACTCACACTTGCACACACACGCATAACAATGTACACACACACACTCACACTCACTCACTCTATACCTCTGTCTCTCTCTAACACACACACACACACACACTCACACACGCACGCACGCGCGCGCACACACACACACACACACACACACACATCTTTTACAGTATAGTAACAGCATAGTGACACAACATGAGAACACGCCACTTCGTTTGCACATAATATCATTATATGTCTTACTCTTTTCACAGATTAGAGTTCTCCATATGTTTTTGGTTAACAGACATTCCCTATCTAATACACTCTCACACACACATACATACATACATACATACATACATACACTGGCATACCCTTGTCTCTGACTTGTGTCATGTCCTGAACATGCGACAAAAGACACACATAAATAAAAAAGAGTTGATAGCACTGTCCTAAAACACACTCTCGATATTTCATAGAAAACAATGATAAATTAAAAAAGATAATATTTTATATCTCTCTCTTTGGCTCACATTCAGGCTCTGTATCAGAAAACAAGGACTTCCTACTACTTTGATTAAGGACTCATACATACAGAACACCCGAGTTCACCCACACACACACACACATTCACACATTTCATTCCCAGAAAGCAGTCACATAAATATTTACCATGACATGCGACCATTACTAACTCTCACTATTTCTCATAAGCACCCCTGACCCCCAACACATGCATGGACACACACACACACACACACACACACACACACACACACACACACACACACACACACACACACACACACACACACACACACACACACACTGCCCCTAACACCTCCTAACATGCTGATGTGTCTCTCTGAGAAAGACACACAACCTCATCTACGGTCCGATCCCCTATATGTAGTCCAATCCCCTTCGTTGCTCCCACTCTTTCTTTCACGCTTACACACACACACACACATACACACACACACACACACACACACACACACACACACACACACACACACACACCTCCCCCCTACACCCATGAGTCTGGTGAGGAGGGGTACTGCTGGGCCCTGTAGGATGGCCGTCGGGCAGAGGAGTAAAAGTCCACGTAGTTGGTGACGGGCTTGTGGTGGGAGGCGGGCTGTGTGGCATAGACGCTGAAGGGGAGCGGCTCGTCCAGATATGGGTCATGCTCAAAGCCCTGCGGAGAGGACAGGTAGACCCTGTAAGAATCGTAAGGACCAGGGCCGGGATCATCGCCGTAGAAGATCTGGGAGTGTGAGGAAGCAAAATGGCAGAATGGTGAATGGTGCTTATGTGGCCATCATATTTACCGATTCACACACACACACACACACACACACACACACACACACACACACACACACACACACACACACACACACAGGCTATCTCTCATGCTCAACACTCTCTATCTCTCATGCACACACCTATGCAAAAAAAGGCCTCACCTGCGATCTTCTGGTATCTTCTCTTGTAGGCGAAGAGAGAGACCTTATGAAGTAGGGGGATGGCTTGGTGGACCCTGAGGAATCACACATGGAAACACACACACACACACACACACACACACAAACAACACACAGACACATACAAACACACACACACTCACACACACACACATAACACACACACACACACATACGGTTACTTTCCACTGCACCCTCTGTGTGGGATGCCCCTCGGCAGCAGCAGCACTAATACGATCTCCACTCTGGGGCCTGCACTGCGCGGCGCGGCGGTGACTCAGGGGAACTCTGGGCCGACTCAGCAGGGAGTCTCACATTTAACACAGGAACTGGGTCAGTCCCCCTCGCGGGGGCAAGAGAGAAGTGCTCTGGGGCTCTAAGACTCCAGACCCACACGCTGGTTGAACCCCTATGCCCCCCCCCACGTGTCCCCCTAGTTACAGAGAGTGAGTGGGTACTGGGTAATCTCCACAGCAGGAACAGCTGGGCTTATAGGGGATCTGAGCTGAGGGAAGGGTGCTAAGTTCTCTGGAATCACATGGAGAAATCCACTACTGTTGAGGTGTGCATTCGGATAGGCTACTAGAAAGCTAGCCTTAAATGAAGACTGACTATTTATATGCACTTTTCACCAAACTTAGGAATGAAACTTATTAATAAAGCAAAAGATACTTTAATAATTTGTTATTTTTCGAAGTAACAAATGCCTTCTCTTCCTTGCTGTTTACAGGAAGTGATATTTTCATAGATGCCTTCCTAGAACAGTAAAAGCCTGGGTCATAAACCTCTTGAAAATGGGCTCTTATTGAAACAATCATAACAACTGAATTTTATAGGCTAGTTTAGTGCTTGTGTTAAAGGTTGCTGCACAAGTCATTTGTGTTGCCTTCCTTGGGTTTTTACCTTTATTTCAGTCTTACATCATGCAGATTTGAGATTTTATACTCCAGGACCTAACCCAATGTGTGTGTGTGTGTGTGTGTGTGTGTGTGTGTGTGTAGGCCTGTCTGTCTATCTGTCTGTCTGTGAGATTGTTGGGGGACTAGGCCTACTTGTTGTCTGTGACAGCATTACAGTATATGGTCTAAAGAAATATATATCAGTGGAACTGTCCAGGACCCTAAAATCAGAAATCTACAGTTCTGTAGGTAAATTTAAAATGTAAAAAATTGGGTACATTTACTGTAACCCTATTCAATTTTAAAACAACTCTTTGCCATACATACTGTACACTGTCCCTTCAATATGTGTTGCTGGTGGCTTAAATCGTCTCACCGTTCTCACCTCTGTACTGGTTCTTCTGTAAGGTGTTGTCTCCGTAGTAGTTGTGCAGTTGCATAGATGACTGTGCTCTCTGTTGGCTAAGGCGATGACCTCTTATACCCAGCATGGCAGGAGATGATGTGGCACTCCCGCCTGGATTTGGTTATGAAAAGAATGCACAGATATAGGGACGATTAATAAAATTGTATACAATATTGCATATAGTACACTATTTACAACAGAGTTATAGAAAAATAAGAAATGTTAGTGATGACATTCTTTGCTCTTTTCTCCAGATTAAATTATCTTAGTCCATGTTATATCATATTATATCAAGCATACAGTATGTTAGTTTTGAACTACATTTCCCATGCTGCATTGATGTGCTGGCACATGCTCACCTGTCTGCATGACGGGGGACATCTGCAGGGTGCTGGTGGGCAGGGTGGGCTGTGAGCGGTACCGGTCTCGCTCCAGAGTGGACACAGGTGTGATGAAATGGGTCTGATTCCAGCCGTCCTGCCAAATGAAGTGAAAAGACAGATGACCAAATGCCCCAGGGGAAGCATCCTGAGATCAACCCACTAGCACCTACAACTCTGCCTCATTCATCTTATATAACCACACACCTCAGGGGAAGCATCCTGAGACCAACCCACTAGTACCTAGAACTCTGCCTTATCAATCTGACATAACCATGTCGTCAAAATGTTATATCAAATACTGTAATCCCATCACTAATCCTTGTAACACTCTGAGTAGTGTAACAGTCCGCCAACTACGAATGAGACTTCCGTTGTCATAGTATTATATTAAATTAAGTTGTCATAGTATTATATTAAATTCAACTGGAGAACTTTTACAGTCTGTTCTTAAAACCCTAGAACAGAGGCACTTCTTCTGCTATCGGATTTAGAGCTGTTCTGAACTTCCTTATGAAAGCTTTTATTGAGGGATTTACTATTTGATCACCTTTTTATAGATGGAGCGCAGGTCCCTGTACTGCCAGAGAGTGTTCAACACTTGGGCTGCAGCCTTCACCACCTTCATGGAGTATCTTTCAAGGGGATAGAGAGAGAGAGAGAGAGAGAGAGAGAGAGGGAAAGAAAGATGAAAAAGAAAGAAAGAAAGCAAAGAAAGGGAGAGAATTAAAAAGCAGCAAGAAAAATGTGTTGCACAGCTCTGCAAATCATCTTCCTACATTTCAATACAAAACCAAGCGATTCCAATAGCTTAAGCCTGTAAAGCCTCTCATTAAACCCTTTTTAAATGGCTCCCCAGGGAGGTGATTATTAATTATGACAGTCCAGTCGCTTGACTGACAGCTCTGGTGTGAGCTGGGTCTGAACCAAAGGATTAAATATTTGTGGCCAAAATACAGCAGCAATACTTTACCTGTCCCCAGTGTACAGCTACAAAGTGTTTGAAATATGACTGAGTATAAATATGCAATACATCTGCAGAATGGCACTAAATTAAAGCGATATGCTGCCTCTTTATGGTATAAAATTCACAACTCCAGTTTCCTATTATTAATGTATCCATAAGAGTACAATATATCACAATCTCTTGTTTTTTTATTTAACATTAACATGTGACCATGAAATAATGGCAGTGTCTCACCAGCAGCACATACCGGTACCTAGCAAATGTTGTCTAGCATAAGAGCATCGCCTAAAAGGCTGTAATTAAGTCATTTCAAAGACACTGATTTTAATCAGAGACATCAAGACTCACATTAAACCAACGTCTAGATTAATCATTTGCAATCCATTAACCAATTTCATGCAGTCTTGAGTATCAGTGAGACGCTCGCTGTCCACCACAGCACCAGGCTGCTCAGTACCTCTCTCCGCGTCCTCGGCTGATGGTGACCAGTTTGTCGATGCCGCCTGTGTGTGCCAGCGCCCGGGCGTTCTCCATGTTGCGGCTCGTGACCTCGTGCAGGGCGCAGCAGACTGCTGCCACCGTCTCGTCTGACAGCAGCGATGGCCCGTTGCCTGGGAGACGGGTTACTAAGTCCCGCATGGCATACTTCCCTGAAAGGCAAAGAATGGAAGGTGTGGCCAACGTGAATGTTATATACAATGTTATGGTTTAGTTGCATTAAAGAGTGAATGTTATATATAATGTTATGGTTTAGTTGCATTAAAGAGTTTAGCAACAAGATGTGAACGTCTATTCAAATACTGGTCCCAATGGTAAATGAACAAAATTGTAGTCTTTTTACGCATGATATTGTACTAAGAAAGTACTTCCCTGACCTACGTATCGTATATAATGGCATACAGTAGGCGGTCATGGCAAATTAATGTATTCTCTGGGGATATGGAGCTAAGGGAAGTGTGTTCAATGCAAAGAAAGTACTTTCAATTCAGCTCTCATTCCTTCTGAAGGACACTGGAGGTTGACTTCATCGGCAGAGATTACTGAGGCCCTGCAGCTGTGTTTCATGTTCTATAAAAGCCCAGCGACTGACTAACCAATCAGTTCCTTGTTGCGGTTGTCAAGGGCCATGTTGCGCAGGGCGGTGGCCACGGAGCAGACCACACGGTCATTTTCCATCCGCAGCAGCTCCACCAGGATGGGCAGGCCCTTCTCCTTACGCACCGCAGCACGGATGTAGGCCGCAAACTAGCAAACCAAACAGACAGGGAGAGCAGCGGGAGAAGGGAGAGGGAGAGAGAGAGAGATTCAGTGAAACAGATGGGAGAGAGGAAGATACCAGGGTTGTGCACAATTCGAATTGCAATTCTGCTTCCTGTTTGCTACCTCAATTGAAATGTAAGTGAAATTCAAGAATTGAATTGGAATTTAAGAGCCAGTTTCAATTCAATTCTGGAATTTTGCACAAGCCTGGAAGATACAAGACAAAACTGAGCACAATGAATATTAAGAATATACAGTATACAGTAGAATAGACTGAATACATTTCAGTATATAACACAAAAATAATGTAGAAAGAAGATAGAGAGAGAGAGACACTTGTAGAGAGTGAATGATGGAGAAGGACAGAGAAAGAGAGATCTGAGAAAAGAGGTCTGTTTACACAGCTGCCACACCGAATTATTATAAGGCATATTGGCCAGAAATTGGCCAGAGAAGTACACAGTATGTGTGGACAACATTGATTGAAAGAGGGCCAGTGATGACTTGCTCTGTCTACCTTCCAGGTCCCGGCTGACAGGTTCTGCAGAGAGCCGGCGGCCCCCTCCAGGGTGGCGGGGTTTGAGCTCTCTGCCAGCAGCGTCAGGTAGGGCTTGACCACCGAGGGGTGCCACAGCATCTCCGCCCCTTTCAGACTCCCAGAGAAGCCGGGGACAGGGCCCACGCCATCCCACTGTTGAAAGGCAGAAAATGGAGAGAATTGAGGGGGAAAAAGGACACAGAGGGAGGGAGAGACTGGAGAGTGGGATGGTTAGGTGTTCCACAGAGGGCCGTCTGAAGTGTGGATGAATGCGGGTAGTGATTAACTTGCCAAGGAAAGGCCTAACTGGAAAATGGTACAAATACACATATGCACGATAGCACAAATAATGGAAATACACAAATGCACACATACAAGGCGTTTGAGGACCTGCCACTTATGAGGACCTATGATTCCTATCTATCCTACCTATGATAGTAACTTAGCATCTTAGCAAGTGCCAGTGAAATTATTTTGGCATCCTTTTTACCTGCTCATAAACAAATGAGCAGACACACACATACAAGCCTTTTGAGGACCTGGCCCTTATGACAAACCTACGGATGTCTAGAGACCTAGCATCCCCATCAGCATTGGCATTCTCCTGCTCACCTGCTCGTCCTGCCAACTCTTCTTCTTCTTCTTCCTGCGGAGGCCCCAGCAGCTGTAGTCGGCCTGCTTGCTGGGGGAGTCGCAGCCCAGCAGAGAGTCCAGCTCCTGCATGCCCATCAGCCGAGACGGCGGCATCTCCAGCTCCAGCCGGTAGGACAGGTTCCTCAGGGTGCACACACAGTTCTCCACCACCTGGAGGATGAGACAGACTGTAAACGGAGATGCATGATCTAAAGACAGTGAGTGTTATGGACAATTCTGATTCTTTAAGTTGTAGCAGGCAGGGGCGGAGCTTGAGGGGGTGTGGGGGGTGCGGCACGCCCCCGGCCAGGGACCCGCAGGGGCCCGGTGCGAGGGCGCCCCTCCCCCACCTCCGGGTAAGGTGGGACGGGCCTCTCCCACGGCACAAGGCCGGAGGAGCTAAGATCATGCAAACGGTTTCTTTTCAATCATTTTCATCAGAGTGGAACGTATTAGGCTTATAGGTTGCCCCAGTCAGGACAAGTTATGACTCATGGTTGCTGAAAAGTTTTGAAATTTACTTTGATGATTTAGTAGGTGTAAAATAGGCCTATTGAATAAAATGTTCTGCTGTATGACTGGCTTTATTTTAACTCTCACAAGCGTCAATGAGAGAACACTTACACTTACATGATTTTGGTTTCGATTTTCTAATTGGAGTAAGTCTTTGTGACAACACGTCATGATACATTTGATAGAAGAAAGTGAAAGTAGCCTAACCAGGCCTATATGCGCTCTGTGTCTGAGCTGTCTGTGCACGTCCGCAATACGTTCCTCAAATGGAGAACACATCAATCACATGGTATTTTTTGCCCTAAAATGCCTCGAACATGCAAGTTCAAAATCCCGCAGGTAGCCACGTTACATCTCCGTTTCATATTTGCCTAGGCTACTAGCCTACAATTAATTGAACAAACTCTACTGACAACAGGTATATCTACTGATTCGGTCATTGAGACTACAGAATACAGACTAAAGAATACAGTACAACAAACTTTTCTGAAGTTTATTTTTGTATTCCGGGGTACAGTAGCCTAATTGCCTATAATGTTTTGACAATAGTTTTTCTTACCGGCTTGCTGCTTAAACTGACTGCGCCGCTCTGAACTTTCCTGCCAGGTTTATGACGTAAACCGCTACATCTCGGCTCTGGCATTGCCTAAACTCATCGTGTGGGAAATCAGATTATCTGTCAATATTGGGCTTTGAAAGTAAGGGATATTTGTTCAGTAATAGTAGGCTACATTTTGTAACATTTATAGAGAAAACGAGGGGAAG
>NC_063211.1:21432612-21437612 GCF_017589495.1 Alosa alosa | reverse complement strand
TTCTGCTTTGTACCTTCAGGGTTCCATCGCTCATTTCTGTACTCTTTCTTGAGGAGTGAATACAGTATTAGATGGGAAAGAACTGGGTGGGTGATGAGGAATGGGACAAAGAAATGACAGTTCCACCTCATTAGCATTTTTTATAAGTTTTATGAAGCCAGATGTAATTTAATATATATACGTTGGGAAACAACCATGGTCCAATATGGACTAAATATCAGCATTTGAAATGCATTACTCAACCCTAATGCAGAGGATTGAAAGGGTTTAGCTATACGTCTAGGGCAATGTGACAATTAAGGGTTTTAGAAGAAAAGCCAGATCACATTCATTTTTCAAACATTATTGTATATGTTAGTATTTCATGGCCACAGTGCCAGTGACTTGTCTTAAGACTGTACATTTTCACCATGCGATACCATAATCACTTGTGTCTCCACAGACTGTTTTGATAAAGATTTTTTCTACTTTCATATCAGAAATATGTCTGTATGGAAATGAATTACTACAGATTTCTTTACCCCTGGGATTCTTTTGAGTGATTTTCTCCAGTTGAAATCACTTGTGCTACTAAAATACTTCATTGCCCAAAATAGTGAATTACAGCAAGAACTCACACAGTCTATATGTTATGAGGTCTCTCAATCAATGTGAAACAAGAACATCTTTTAGCCCAAATTAGCCTCAAGTTTCTTTGAGACGCACTAGTTCCTTTCCACGTCTCTAAACACACAGTCTCGCCCTCGGTATTTGCCTCTTCCTCAGCCAGCGCCGTTCCCTTCCCCTGATGAAGCATGACTCTAGACAAACCAGACAGATTCGGGCATAAACACATTAACTATCATTTCATGGCTGATTGCTTCGGTGCCTGCCACAATGATTTGCCAACGGCGGCACAGACATCCCTCTCTCTGGACAAGACGCCACTTCTAGGATCACACTAGGTGTTATTAACCCTATTCAAAATACAATATTCTTGGCCGCCCTTCTATCTCGACTTGTGTTTTGACCCCTTCGACCCCCTCCCCCAACCGTTTGCCCCTCAGACACAAGATGAAACAGATGGACAATATGACTGGAAATCTGTGGCCAGATGTGTCCAGTCTAAACAGAGTTCAGTTGAGTGAGAAAAGCGATAAGAGTCTGAGTTAAGCCTTTTCTGGCATTGGCAAGAGTGCTTGTTGACAAATAAACAGTCATGGTTGTGCCCCACAACCCAGTTCTAGACTTTAATTCTTTTCTAAGGATACTTTGGGGGTGGAGGAGGGGGAGGTTTGTGTAACTGGTTTTTATTTTAAGGAAACCGTAACTCAGTCTTTGCTCAGTCTTTGAAGAAAATCTTAAGTGAATATTTTTTCCGTATTTGCGACAGGCCGCAGGAGCTTTGCTAAGGTTATGCGAGGAGAGAAAGAATCCCCCTACATGAGGAGAATGAGCCCTGGCTCAAAATGAGAGCACCCAGTGTACTACAGAGCAGCGCTGAAAGCTGCCACACATTCAGACCACATATGGGTCACTAGAGTCTATTTGCATTTAATCCCCCACTCTCGGTGTCCAACAAATCTTATTATGAGTCATCACCATCATCATCACCATCATCATCATCATCATCACAACACAACACTCACACACACACACATCACACAAACAAACAAATACATACACACAATAGATAATCTGACTAAAAGAGAGAGAATACATAAATATAGCCGGGCAGTGTAATCTGTCAAATGAACGATATCTATTGGCACTGGATTACAGGGAAGAGATGTATATTTGTTCCATCTGGATTATGAGCTGAATAGGCTCAGAGGATGCAGATGGAGGTCAACCCATATCCTACTGTGATGTGCTTTGTGTTGTGTTGGCCAAACAGGAGGAGAGTAAGTGGCTAATCTGCACAAAGGGAGGGCACTATGTGAATAGTCATCTGCCAGGGCCATGTGGCTATAGGCATGTCAAGTAAGTGCTCTCTCTCTCTCTCTCTTTCTCTTATCATATACACTAGCTATCATCCAAATCATCCACAATGATTGGATAGTCAACATCTTGAATTTCCCCTGGGGATCAATAAAGTATCTATCTATCTATCTATCTATCTAAAATCTGGGAAACTTTGAAGGAAGATATTTTTAGGATCAAACTTTCAGTGGGAATACAAACCAAGAGACTAACACTGGCAACAACGTGCCACATCAAAATGAACTGCTTTGTTGCCACTGACAAGGTTCAACATGTCATTACATGAGTCCGGCAAGATAGACAGTCCCTATGAAGACACCCTGTGGCCGTTTGGAAGGGAATGAACATTAAAATGTAAAAGGTTAAAATTTAAAGTTGAATAACAAATAGCGGTAACTTTTACCCAAAGTAACATGAACTCAACACTGTAGGTTCCGGAATCGGACCCGGGTCAACTGACCTTACCACTGTTCCACCACATTTGCAACACTACTGTAGCACAGGACATATGCACATTGCATGCTTTATGTATACTGTATATCTACATGTGTCATGTGCAATATGCATACAGTATGCAATATATTATAGTGTTCACAGGCATAAACATGGGTGTGATTGTGTACGTGTGCATGTGTATAAACTGTGTGTGTGTGGGTGTGTGTGTGTACACATATTTGAATTTATTTGTGTGCATATATGTGTGTGTACCTCTGCCTTGATCCTGTTGTCTCCGTAGCACAGATGTTGTAGGTAGGCAGCAGCATTGGCTTGCACCGAGGGAAAACTGTGCTGCAGCATACGGATAACCTCAGTGATCTCAGGGTCCCTCCATGCAAACTCCCTACAGACACACACACACAAAACACGACACACACACACACACACACACACACACACACACACACACACATACAGACTTTTCATTCCCAGAATAAGCATTGGCCCATGTTGTGTGCATAGGCACATGTTGTGTAATAATTGTCCCTGGCATTTCAAGCTGCGCCTGTAAAGGCTGCTCTACTTTACCTGGGGTCTTTCTGGATGCTGTCTATAGACGGAGAGCGTGTGGCACCATTGTCCACAGTGATGGCGTGTCGGGCGTAAATGGCTTCGGCTGGACGATACTGGGCAGAGCGGTAGGGGTCCGACTGCAGCGTTGCGGAGTTGAGGGTGTAGCCGGCCCTCTGATAGGTCAGGGCGCTGCACTGGCTAGTAGTTCGCTGGAGGGTTCCAAGCCCTGAGACGAGAAGTGTGTGTGTGTGTGTGTGTGTGTGTGTGTGTGTGTGTGTGTGTGTGTGTGTGAGAGAGAGAGAGAGAGAGAGAGAGAGAGAGAGAGACAGAAAGACAGGGAGAGAGAGTAATTCAACATGGGAGAGTAAAATAAGGTCATTACAAGTCTCAGAGGAACTGGACTTATCATTATTCACACACACACACACACACACACACACACACACACACACACACACACACACACACACACACACACACACAGGCACACACACACACACACTTCCACTCACACACAGAAAGTGCTCCCAAGTTTCTGCTGACTCTTGCCCTGACTGTAATTGTTTTAATGTGCTTCTATAATCAGGCTTATAAGCCAGTTTAGGCTATCTTGCTAAGCAAGACTGTGCGTGTGTGTCTAAAAGAGAGAGAGAGAGAGAGAGAGAGAGAGAGAGAGGAATAGAGAGAGAGAAAGAGAGCGAGAGTGACAGATTGAGAAAGAGAGAGCGTGAGAGAGAGAGAGTGGTTTTATCAGTCTGCATTAAAGTCTTGATAAAAGCCACAGACTGAATAAGTGGCTGATGGGAGGAGATTAGCCTCTCCTGGACCACGTTAAGCTCATAAGACCATCAGCACTTCTGCTCCTTCACTTCAGTCGCCTGCCATACCTGTGCTCGACCTGTAGAGGGCGCTGTGGGAGCCGTGCGTCGGGCTATAGTAGAGCTGCCTCTGGAAGGTGCGGTCCTCGTAGATGGGCGTGATGTGACGCTCTGGGGACATGGTGGGCCTGGCCTGCTGACCCAGGTGGCTGTGCTGGCCGGCATAGGAGCTCCGCAGGCCTGAAGCGAGGGGAAGGGACACACACACATCAGTACACTACACACCGATCAATAATGATGACCAGTGACGATCCAATGATTATGATCAATACACTGACAACAATGTATTATACTTTATTTGCTCTATAAGTTGCTTGGGATGTCAGCTAAATACACCTATAATCAGGTAGGTTTCTGTGTCGGCCCCAATGGTCTGTCCATATGGAGCTCAATGCTTTCAAAGAAAGCAGGAATGGAATATGTTTTCTATGTGGCCATCAATGATTGATAACTTATCAATACTGACAGTTGACCGTTATCAATATTGAAAAAAGTAAATATTTGCTGAAGCTGCTTTGGGTAAAAAATCAGAGTTAATTGCCCTCATAACTCAAACTTGGTAGACAAAATGCTCCTGATAAACACTTCTAGTCACGACCTTCAGCATGTACTTTTTTACGTGCACAGAATTTTTACCCATCCTTCAGGGGGTCGAATCACACATCCAACCAACCTCGCCGTCTCCCTGTCATGGAGCGGTGGCACATCAAGGTGTAAGATGCCAACAGGATGCCAACACACAGCTCCATGGCAAACATCATTACACTCCTCAAGTCTGCTGCCCTCATTCCATCCTTCACATCAATCCACTGGGTCAACTCTGTCAGGGGGCGATGGCTCTCATGTTCAGGTTTCAAAGCCCAAGACCAGCACAGGGCAAAGGGGACAATCATGCAATCCCTCAGCATCAGGACTTCTGAAGGACACTCATTCTGTGTATTGATTGGCCTCGGTGTAATTGGAGAAATATCCAGCATCCTCCCCTACCATGACAGCGACACATATGAAATATGATGACTAGGGTGGTTCAGAGCTTCCTGTAGTGGACTAGTCTGACACCTGGTATCTTTGAGCAATGCAAACCAGATAAGTCAAAGAAAAGTGACTAATGATGCCCCTGATTATATAAATATCTATTTACAAGCTGGT
>NC_063211.1:21422612-21427612 GCF_017589495.1 Alosa alosa | reverse complement strand
ATTTCAGTTAAAGGAGGCCTAATTCTGTGTGTTGTATTTAGTCAATATTCTTGTTTTCTAAATAGTCAAGTAGGAGCATCAAAATCAAACCTATACTATATGCTAAGAAAAGCAGAAGTGTCAAATGTGTTTAGTATTGAGCACAGTAGTGTGTAATTGATTCATGTGTGTACCATGCAACAACAAAATATATATTTTTTAAAATGAGTGAAAAGTTTTGACATTTTGCAAAATATCTGAGGTGTTCTGCTCATGGGTATGGGCTTGTGTTAAATGTGTGTCGTGCTGAAATCGAAAAAAATACAAATGTAAATGCCAGTTGCCATATGCTGTATGCATAGAGCGCAGTGGGCACAAGGTTCAGTGTGCACACTGCACAAAGCCTGTGTTCAAACAGGATAAATCATTTCCTCTATGTGTGGGGGAGACGCTGTGTAGAGCATGAGAGCAGTGAAAAGAGAGAAGGAGAGGAGGAAGTGAGTATGTGGGAGAGAGAGAGAGAATGAGACAGCGAGAAAGGAGAGAGCAACTAAAAGGGAAGAGGAGGAGAAGAGAGAGAAATTGGAACATAAAGAGAGAAAAAAAAGCGTGAGGGGGAGGGTAAGTGGAAGGGGAGGAAGAGAAAACTAAGATGAGAGAGAGAGATACCCAGAAACAGAGGAAGAGAGAGAGAGAGAGGAAAAGAGAGAGGGAGGCATCACAGTAACCACAATGGACTTAAACTCTTACAGAAGATCATAGCCCAAGGCTAGAAGCCAGTAAAAAGAGCCATCAGTTGAGGGGCCTTCAGCTGACTCTGTTTGTGAGAATTGAGAGAGACATGGTCTAATCAAGCGCATTCATGCCCACAGTGCACACACACACACAGATGCACAGAGATGCACACATGCACACACACACACACACACACACACACACACACACACAAACAGATGCACACATACATGCACACACACACACACACAGATGTACAGAGATGCACACATACACACACACAAAGATCCACAGATATGCACACATACTGTACACACACACACACACACACACACACAGATTCACAGAGATGCACACATACACACACACACACACACACACACACACACACACAGATGCACAAAGATGCACACATACACACACACACACACACACAGATGCAAAGAGATGCACACATACACACACACACACAGATGCAAAGACACACACAGATACAAAGAGATTGAACTGACATTCACACACACACACACACATACAGAGAGAGAGAGAGAGAGAGAGAGAGAGAGAGAGAGATGTAGACACAGAGATGCATGCACACACAAACGCACACACACACAAAACGCCAAGCAAACACTAATTGTCCAAATAAACTCGCTCATCATGTGCACAGATAAGCATGTACAGTATAGATATACATTATCCTAGGCACAAAGGCATGCATACAAACCTACACACTTACAAGGACATACACATACATGAAATAACTGAGAATCAAATACATACACACATTGGTCCAGTTCAATGCATACCGTACCCATTTACACTACAGTTAGGTCCGGTCACACTATCTATTCATTTCTGATTGAATGGAAGACCTTCTATGATATCATCATCAGTGTTTCCCACAGAATTGAATTCCATTTGTGGTGGCTGGTTTGCAGAATTAACTTGAATACAACAGTTTTAGGACAGTGTGGTTATGATGCTAACCAGATTTAAGCAAAATTTAGTACAACCTGGAAAATCATTGTGTGGTGGTCAAAGTTGATATTGTGGTGGGCCGCCACAAATAAGTCAATGTATGGGAAACACTGATCATATATCTCAGGATATCTCCATCCCCGTTCTTTACAGCTAGTAATCACATTTTGCATTGAATGTTCCATTTATCCAAAAGAGAGAGAGTAGCAATTTCATAATGTCATATTTGACAGTTTCTCAGTGAGAAATGAAGTACCGGTAGGATTATCATGCAATGTGAAGACAAGGCTCAGATTACCATGCAATGTGAAGACAAGCAAGTATATAAATTATTGTGCACATATAGTGTCTCATTCAACTTGGCTGCAGTGCGACATTTCTCATTGCTTTCCCATTACTTGGCAACAGCCAACACCAAGACCAGATTGGAACTATTTTTGGGGGCGCATGAAGAACAAACAAAAATCAAAATGAACTACAGAAAACTAAAGCTGTCTTTAAACTTGATTAGTTGTAAATGGAATACAACTGCTGTATAAAAACAAAATGGCACTCATGATCGTGGCATTGTTCAAGTCAACTTTAACTTTGACAAAGGATATACCCACAGAGGTGGATGCCTGCAGAACTAGGCCTCTGGCCTCATGTCTACGGCCAAACAACAGCCCTGGGTATATCCTTACCAACCCCACTATGGTGCCATACTGATTAAAAATCCTATAGGAATTATATATGCCCCCTCCCAAAGAATAGAATGCTGCTACAACATCTAGCCATCTAAAGAGCAGCAGCAGTCATTATGTCATTGTGCAAGGCTACTGAGACAAGCAGTAAATGCTAATCTTGCCTAATGGCATTACAACGCATACAATCTAGCCTCACAAAGAGCGGCCTGAGGCCAGCAGTCAAACCGGTCACTTCCTCTCACATTACACAGCTGACCGCTGTGTGTGTGTGTGTGTGTGTGTGTGTGTGTGTGTGTGTGTGTGTGTGTGTGTGTGTGTGTGTGTGTGTGTGTGTGCGCTCGTGTAGGTATTTGTGTGTGTGTTAGATGCATGTCAGTGTGTGTGTGTGTGTGTGTGTGTGTGTGTGTGTGTGTGTGTGTGTGTGTGTGCTCGTAGGTATTTGTGTGTGTGTTAGATGCATGTCAGTGTGTGTGTGTGTGTGTGTGTGTGTGTGTGTGTGTGTGTGTGTGTGTCTGTGTGTGTGTGTGTGTGTCTTTGCCTGCATCTGTGTGTCTGTTGGCTCAGACTGATAGCGATATGATGGTAATAGTGATATGAAAGACACAGTTGATCATCGTTGCCCTGCTTGTTGGCCACTGCTGGCATCATTTACAGTGAAGGTGGCAACTCCCGTAGGAGGATATAAGTAATGCTTGTGTGTGTTGGAGAGAAGCCAGTAGACGAGTGTGGTAGTAAATCGCATTCTTTCAAAAAGAACACTATCATACTCAAAAAAGCATATATCATGTCAGAAAGCATACAATCATATTCTTATATGACCATATCATACTCATAAAACACACTATCATACTTACAAAGCATGCCATCATAATCATAATATCACTATCAAAGCTTGTTTCAATGTCCAAGCACTTTAAAGCTAGTGTAAAAGCAATGGCCATTCAAAAATGTTGTGATATTATATTGATAACTTCCTCGCTGACAGTAAAAGCCTGACTGTGCGCACAGCATAAGAGGATCTATAATCATCTCCTTTGAAAACAGACAAACTGGGAAGGGCAGTGCCTGGGAACAATGCACTCACTTATACCGTAACTGTTCATCCCATGTGATCATGCTGGCAATCACCCCAGTTCTTTAAAAAGCCTTTTGGAACTGTACAAAACTCTGTGATGTTGGATGCAATTGATCATTTAGAGTAGTTGTAAATATTTTACAGCATACTTTGTCTCGAAGTGAAATCCATTTAGAGAGCACCTCCAGTTCCAGTGACCAAATCATGATTCTTCATTAAAAGAGTAGTGTATACTTAATGGACATCGACAATGCCCCCTAAGTACAGTCAAGTAACACATAGCCTGGCTAAGAGCAATTCTCAATTGAGAATGTGGCCTGGACCTTGTTAATCCATTTCAGCATTTCCAATGGGTGTAACCACCGGTTAAATTAAACTTTAGTTGGTACATTAAACTCTTACCGAATCCTTGCAAGTAGGCCTACTGCAAACACATCTTTCTTTTCAACAAAGATTTTAAATGCAGTTGTTTATTCATTTCTATTGTCATAGAAAATACATGTCTGTAGCATGCAACACAGACATGGTCAGCATAGCTATTGGTTGTGTACAAAACTGCCTCAACAGTGCTCCTCTGTCTGTCATCGTACTAAGCCTGCCCTGTTTCGGATAAGAGATTGTGACTGGTTCCTGACATATTGGCCAAGTCAAAAATCACTTTGGATAGGGCAGGGTCCAGACAAGTCTTTCTTAGTGAATACAGTGAGTAGACTCTCAGGCTACTGTAGGTAAAACTAAAACAATGCATCTCTCAGGCTCACAGCGAGATCTCACGCAGGAAGACAAGGGCATATCTCACTTTCGATCCATCTATGCACAGGCCACATTTCATACCCCTCTAAAAACTTGGCCGAGTCATTTTATGATATATTATATAGTCTATTTTATGTTGGGCAATACAGATAAAAAATCAAAAAGAATGCTTTAAAGGTGAGTCTACATCTCTCTATCTCTCGCTCTCTCTCTTTCTCTCTCTCCCTCTCTCTCTCTCTCTCGCTCTCTCTCTTACACACACACACACACACACACACACACACACACACACACATACACACACAAACATAAAAGGTTTGTGTCCCTCAGCTCATGCCCAGCAATCCACAATCCACTGCCGTCATCAGAGACTCTGCCAATGCCACCACTGATGCCAATGCCACCACTAATAGAACCAAATTCCAGAGCCTCAAACATGCTCTTCAGCTTTAACCATCACTCTTGCTGGTAGCGCTTCAGTAACAGGTAGCCTGGAGGAGACCAAGCAGCGAGACAATACGCTGTGATGGCCCTGTCAGATGAGAGCACAGCTTGTCGCCACAGCAGAGTGACTCATTCAGATATGGCATTGTGTGCGGAGGAAGGGAGAACGCTCTAAATGATTGCTTTTCATCCCTGACTGATTGTGTGGGTTCAGGTTTAGCCTTAGAGACAACATGAATAGTGCCTCCACATATGGGCTGTACATCTAACATGATTTTCAATGGAATAGTAGGATTCCGATGACAGATAATTCCCTCCCACTCAATACTGGGGGGGGGGGGAGAGGG
>NC_063211.1:21405112-21417612 GCF_017589495.1 Alosa alosa | reverse complement strand
AAAGAGGCTGACAAGCCCGCTATCCCCACACCTGATCAAACGCCACCAGCCCTGCCTCAGACACCAGGGCATGATGTAACAAGGCAGCTGAGAACACACGCACGCACATGAACATAGGCACACACACGCACACACACACACACACACACACACACACACACACACACACACACACACACGCACACACATTTCTTACTCACAGTGCAAAATCTATCCACGCACACATATACACACACATGCAGTATGTACTCTAAATAATCAAAATAATGCACATATGCATATATGCTTCAAATTGCCATGCATGTAAGCACAGACTCCACATAACACATGGTGCAACCACAAACAATTAGCACAATTTGCACAAATGCCCTTTTCAACACAATCTGCACTACCAACACTCAGCACACATTCAAAAACACAAAGGTACTTACAAGTGCTCCAAATACACCAATACGCATCTCGAAATCCTCCCGGTTACCTCAGAGAGGCAGGTCTGACTGCCTCTCCCGTGCTTGTGAATGTGTGTGAGTGTGTGTGTGTGTGTCAGTGTGTGTGTGTGCAAGTGTGCCTTTCCCCTGACTGCTAACAGAGGGGAGAAGAGAGACTAATTCTGCCAGATGGAGGCTGGCCCAGCATGCTGGGGGGACTGCAGCAGACCAAGGCTCGGGACAAGCACACCCATAACATCTTGTGATCGGCCATTATGCCAAGCAGGAATGGGTGCATGGAGTCCAACCCAGCCCACAGCTACAGAATCTGCTCCATGTCTAGCTTAGCCAAGCTAAGCCTAACCTAGCACAGCACATCACAACACAGCACAGCACAGAACAGAACAGAACAGAACAGCCTAGACCTAGCAGCCAGACAACAGGGTGAGACAATGCCACTGTTGTACTTGTGTGGGAGTGCTACAGAGTGTGTGTGTGTGTGTGTGTGTGTGTGTGTGTGTGTGTGTGTGTGTGTGTGTGTGTGTGTGTGTGTGTGTGTGTGTGTGTGTGTATGGGTCTGTGTCTGTGTGTGTGGTAGTGATACAACCAAGCTTGTTTTGGCACCAGACTCAAAGCACACAAGTCTCCAAAAAGTTGTGCAATGTGTCTAAATGTTGGGGATGCTGATAGTTTCAGTTATGATGATGTACTGTGTCGTGGGAAATGGCAATAATAAATGCCAGGGCTGACACTCTAAAGGGACAGCCCCCCTGCAACAACTTGGGGTTAAGTGCCTTGCTCATGGGCACAGTGGTGTTACCACCTGGGACTGAACTCACAACCTTCTGATGTTCCTCAGGCCAGATCACTAACCACTTAATTCCTATCAGAGAAAACAGAGGTTCATGGGAGCTGTAGTTATCATATGAATTCAGTACACTTATGCAATACCTGATGCTAGCAGCTCCAGGTGATTCTGCTCCAAGCCTGCATCGCTCAAGCTGATTGGCCACAATTTGACGCTCCGCCTCCAACTCCCGGGTCAGCCTCTCAAACTGCAGCTCCTACGGGAAAGTGAAGAGGACAACACATCAAAGTTTAAACAATGGATCCCAAAACACCATCTCAACAAGTGTTTTTGTTTTCTCAAATTCACTTATATTTTACATTAGAGTCATGTTAATAAAACATCTTTGAAAGGATAAGTAAATAATTTACAGACTTTTGAGTTAAGTCTCAAATACAGAACAGATACTTCAGACTTGGTACCCAGCAATAGAAACCATTCTTTCTTATTTCATGTTATATGTCCTTATTTCAGTTTAATTCAGTAATAAATAAAATAAAATAATGTAATGAATAATCATATATGTTTCCATATGCAAGCACACATTGTTACACGGTCGTGATGGAGCAGCGGTAATGTCACTGGATAATCAGTCAGCCAGGGCTTGATTCATAAACTCTTGTTGTGAGTCTGTGTGGTTTTAGACTTTAGACTGTCTGCTAAATACCAGTCAACATTAACATTACCAGTCCTCCTTGTAATACCAATGTAACTGCAATACAGTGCCCCCAAAGTGAAAATTATAGCAACAGGAAACTAATATAAAACACAGTAAAATAGAACAAGAAACATGTACTGTATATAAAGGGGTACGAAACTTTGCTTTATTCACCTGATGAGTCACCAAATTAAAGGACATAAGCCATTTAATCATAGCAATTTAACATCCAACTTGTGTTCATAAATCATGTTTGGAAAGGTACACAAATGCAATTCATAAGTTCCTTTTTTCTGAAGGGAACAATTTTCCAAACAACCCATATTTATTTGCTTCCAAATAGGTTAAATATCCACAAAACTGCAGTTCATGTTCACTGAAGTTTCTTTTTTGTTTATATGTTTGTTGTGTTTGTTATGTTTGTGCTGCAACAACTGCTAGCTGCAAACAGTGGCAGACGTTTGCTTTGCAGTGCCACAAATTGCAGGCTCTACTCTAATCTTTGTGGACGTATTTACACAAACCAAGGCACACAGCATTGTGGTGAAATCCCTGCCTGCATACATTAAATCCCTCATAACAAAACAAAAAACCCATCATGAGTGAGAATGAGTGCGAGAGAGAAGGGAGGAAGAGCATGAGCGAGCGCGAGCTCTGACGAACAACTGGGGGGACAGCGTGACAGAGGGAAAGTAGGCCATGGCCAGGATAAACACTTAATGCCACTGCATCTCACACAAGTTGAAAAGTTCCTCTGTGGGGGTCAAAAAGTGAGATTTTTTTCTTTCTTTTTTAATGCAGAATGAAAAGAGGAACACTGTGTAGAACAGAGCGACTGTAGTCTTCAACACAGCAGAGTTAGGGCTGGATTACTGTGCTGGATGTGGATGCATATGCTATGTGAATTCCAGTTCACCCAGAATAAAGACTGATTATATTTGTCCAATTGGTATGATTTTTTTCATAATTATGGCCAGTAGTAGAATTAACTGATGTGAATAGATATTAGATGACATCTGTGTATCCATCAATGACGCCTATGTATGTATGTATATGTTGAGCAATGGAAATAGATTAGAAATATTTAATCTAATCACAATGCAAGGCTGAAGCTAGCTATTGTGTTGTAACTAGGGCTGGGATAAATGATTCTTTTTTAAACGATTAATCTAGCGATTATTTTTTCGATGCATCGATTAATCTAACGATTAATTTTTTCAGTCCGATTCGATTTCGATTCGATTATCTCCCCATTAATTCACTAATAGCAACTTATACATGTTTATTTACATATCTGAATGAAAAAACTTGAATTCTTTAACATTGCAATATATGTTTATTGCTCTTAAGATTCCAAAATAAAAGACTGAAGTGCAAGTAACTACAAGTGCAAAGTAATGCATTCTTAGTCAGAGGTAGCATTCAATAAAGTTCAGTAGGCCCTATGTCTAATTGAGTCATTTTAAGATGTTTGTGTGGGAATCCTTGCAATTAACATTAACACAGTTAAAAGGCTGCTGATGTGTGGATGCAATTCATAACGTAGTTAGTTCAAATAACAGTTCGTACTTCTCCTTTGGACAAGCACTTTTGAGTCTTGGAAAACACTTTTCCATTTCCATCGGGATTTTGCAAACAGAGTCAATAAAATGAGCCCTGCATGAGTAATACAAGCAGCTGCAAGTAAGCATGCTAAACTTGACATCCAAACAGTATTCTAACGTTAGCTTTGAGATAGGGCTACTGCTTGATTGCATATTGTAACTTAACTTCGTTTAGTCTCCTCAATGTACTATGTTGTGAAGACCTTAGCAGAGTTTACTTTAACTTTTATGCAGCGGTTTTGAACAAATTTGCGCAGCATGGTCACGATGCTAAGCGGATTTAATAGCAATTTAGCCAACTGTGTTCTATGCAGTGCTTCTATGTGGCAACAACAATCCTTCAACAATCGTGAATATTTTGTTAAATGCACATGCAGAGGAGGAACAGCGTAGCCTAGAAATCTAGACGCACCCTAGCGGTAGAAAATTAATTTGCTCAGCCTGTACGTCTAGTATCAAACCATAGGGATTTCTATTGGCTGACGCCGTGGACTTCATCCAATCACAGCACTCTATTTTGTTAGAGAGTCTTAAGGCGGGCTTAACAGGATAACGACAGTCCCAAGCGACGGTGAACAACAAGGAAGGTGGCTATGGCTTAACTAAGAGCGGTTGTTTGAATCGGGCGCTACGCCAACTTTGGAGGAGTTGGACTTTTTTTCTTTGAAAGTTGAGCAACACAATGCACTTAAGTCATTACTTTCGAAGAAGGATGTATTTGCCGCTTTGCCTTTAATCGGATAATGATCTGGTTGTAGCGCTGGCCTATTGCATGCCTAGGCAGTTTGAAAGACAATTCTCTGCCCGCCCCTTGGATTAAGCGAGGTGAATGGTTCGATTCCAGACTCTACATTTCAATGATATAGGATGGCCCGCCAGGCTAGGAACAGCGGGCTCGTTATGAGAGAGAGCGGGCGGGGCGAGGAAAGGCTGTGTGAGTAAAAAAGTGCAGCTCAATGAAATTATTTATCTTATCTTTAATTTAAATAGGGCAGCCGTGGCCCACTGGTTAGCACTCTGGACTTGTAACCGGAGGGTTGCCGGTTCGAGCCCCGACCAGTGGGCCGTGGCTGAAGTGCCCTTGAGCAAGGCACCTAACCCTCCCCCGAAAGCCATTGTAGCAGACAGCTCACTGCGCCGGGATTAGTGTGTGCTTCACCTCACTGTGTGTTCACTGTGTGCTGTTTGTGTTTCACTAATTCACCGATTGGGTTAAAAGCAGAGACCAAATTTCCCTCACGGGATCAAAAAAGTATATATACTTACTTACACTTAATAGCAGGCCTACAACATAGAACATCAATGTGTGGTGGCCGGTTTTGATTTCGTGGTGCCCAGCCACAGATTAGTCAACGTATGGAAAACACTGAAGGTGTAAAATTAAAAATATTTAGCAGCACACGTTATGCTTGACGAATCGACATATTTTTTGCGTGTTGTCCCAGCCTTAGGTGTAAACAATAATAAAAATCACCACGGTGATGACAAAAGCACTGCAAAATCTGACTTCCACCCTACAGAGGTAAATCATTTTTAAACAAGTGTGCTCATCCGTCCATAAAGCGTTTAAAGAGAGATCAGTATGGATAATGAATAAGCAGGCTACTTCTGAGCTTTGTACAATAACACACAGTCTTCATTGTTGATGATCCTGTCCAAACAGGGTGAATTTCACTGTACAAATCCATTATAATTACAGTTATTTATAGTAAACAATAAACTATGGTGTTCATGCTACAGTATATGCATCTAAACAGACAACCATCAGTTGCTGGAAAAATATATTTAGCTAAATTACCAAGAGATTAACTGTAATACAAGCAAACCCTTGTAAAAATAAATAATGTATTTAATGGTCCATAATTTGCAAAGTATAGCCCATACACAGGTTTATTGTGTTCCCATTTAAGATGGGTCTCATCTTCACGTTTTCATCAAAAGCCCTCACAGAGAGCAAGGAATGCATGTGCACATACATGTCAATGCATGCCAATGTGTGTGTGTGTGTGTGTGTGTGTGTGTGTGTGTGCGTGCACAATTGTGTGTGTGTGTGTGTGTGTGTGTGTGTGTGTGTGTGTGTGTGTGTGTGTGCGTGCACAATTGTGTGTGTGTGTGTGTGTGTGTGTGTGTGTGCGTGTGTGTGTGTGTGTGTGTGTGTGTTTGGCAGAGCACAGAGGTCAAAACAATGGACACAGTGTCAAGTCTGCCCTTGCTTGTGGACATCTCTCTGGAGTGGCTGTGATGGCCAGCGGTCGTGTGCACTGGTGTGTGAGTTGTACCAGTCATCCCCATGATGACCACGGCCTGCTGTTTCTGATTGCACTCACAATTCACAATGACTCTTTGTCAGTCTCTCTCTCTCTCTCTCTCTCAAATTCAAATTCAAAGTGCTTTATTAGCATGGCTGTATTAGCATATACTGTAGGCTACAGTAATATGGGTTTAAGCAGAAATGTGAATACAGAATGAAAAGTAGTGCAAATAAAAATGGTGTGTGTGTGTGTGTGTGTGTGTGTGTGTGTGTGTGTGTGTGTGTGTGTGTGTGTGTGTGTGTGTGTGTGTGTGTGTGTGTGTGTGTGTGTGTGTGTGTGTGTGTGTATGTGCGTGCACGTGCCCACATGTGTATGTGCATTCTATTGTAGTTAGCTTTAGTACTAGCTGGCTTAGAGGACTTTCAGGGTTCAGCTCATGGGTTTTCAGTGCCTCAAATTAGAGTGTTCTTGGGACTGTACTTAGATGCATCCAGATTTTTTTTTTTTTAAAAGTAGGTAGAGCCAATGGAAAATGGCCTAATTCTGCCAAAATGACATTGATAAATGTTTTTGATTGAACTTTCAGTATACATCGGTAAAATTCTACATGTTAAGTATAAGTATAAGTATAAGTATATACTCTTTTGATCCCGTGAGGGAAATTTGGTCTCTGCATTTATCCCAATCCGTGAATTACTGTAGTGAAACACACACAGCACACAGTGAGGTAAGGCACACACTAATCCCAGCGCAGTGAGCTGCCTGCATCAACAGCGGCACTCAGGGAGCAGTGAGGGGTTAGGTGCCTTGCTCAAGGGCACTTCAGCCGTGCCTACTAGTCGGGGTTCCAACCGGCAACCCTCCGATTACAGGTCCAAAGTCCTAACCAGTAGGCCACGGCTGCTACTGTTGGACTTCAGTTGAATGCTTGTACCACTTCGTTGATACTAAGGGCTTCCATACACAATAGGCTGGATTATGCTGTAAAATAATTTGCACCAGATTGTGTTAATTTATCTTTTATAGCATAGAGGGCCTTGTGGCCTTTAGTGCATTCACTGCCATGCTGAAACTTCCTGATGCAGTAATAACTAGACCAATGGTAATCTTAGCTCTCTCTCCATGGTAATCTCTCTCTCTCTCTCTCTCTCTCTCTCTCTGTACACTAAGACAAAAAGTATGGGAACACCTGCCATTACACCCCATGGAACGTCAATGACACCCCATTCTAAATGCATTGGTATTCATATGGAGTTGGTCCCCCCTTTGCAGCAGTAAGTAAATCTTGGAGGGGATTTCCACAAAAATTCTTTGCCCATTCATTCAGAAGAGTATCTGTAAGGTCAGGCATTGATGTTAGACAAGAAGCCCTGCCTCGCAATGTCTATTTTAGTTCATCCCAAAGGTGTTTGATGATGTAGAGAACCGTACTCTCTGCAACCCATTCATGTTTCATACCAAAATCACTAAATACATGTCTTTATGAACCTTGCTTTGTGCACTCTGGCATGCTGCTGGAGAGATAACGTCATATTGGTGGTTTTTCAGGGGTTAGGTTTGAGTTAGTGAAGGAACATCTTAATGTTCCAGTATATACCAAGACATTTTGAGCAATTATATGCTTCCAACCTTTTGGGAACATTTAGGGAAATCCCTTTTGTGGTTCCAGCATGACTGTACCCCAGTGCACAAAGCACAGTCCATTAAGACATTGTTGGGAGTTGAAGGCTCATAAAGAACAAGTTTCTCTATGCCATTAAACACCTTTGTGGAGAACTACTGTAGATCCAACATGAGTGCCTGACCTCACAAATACTCTTCTGAATGAATGGGCAAAGAATTCCAGACACTCTAAAATCTTGTGGAAATCCTTTCCAAATGAATGGAGGCTGATAAAGCTGTTATAAATGGGGGAACTCCATATTAGTGTATTCATTCTGCACCCTCACATATACAAACACAATACATTCACACAAATGCAAACACCTACACACACACACACACACACACACACACACACACACACATAGCCCTGTCAAACAGTTTGCATGTGTCAGTCTGACACGACCAAAGACAGAGAAACAAAGATACGTTACTGAGATCCGCTTACAAACTCCCAGCTGTCCTGTACCCTGTCTGGGAATGATACAAAATAACAGTAGCTTTGTTGCCTCATGTCCTTTGATCTCATACTACACAGTTCAACAGCGTATTCTACAGCCTACACCAAGAGCCTCCGAGGCTACACTAAATACAAAAATAGTAAACAAATGCTTTGTGGACTGATTACAGGACTTTGAAAAGGAATCAATGATTGTATTACGTCATTTGCTGTGTTATTCTCAGGTGAACTTCAAACCAAAAACGTACACATGTGTGAGAACAGTAATTTTTAAAAACTATATTTGGTTAAGTGGTTTTAACAAACATGTGATAGGAATTTAGGATAAGCAGGTTTAACAAACAAAGGATATTTTCTCAAATATTTACTATTGTTTTCTCACCTGTTGTGAGATGGCAGATGGTCCTATGGCAACTGCTGACTGGACATCAACAGAACCAATGATTGGGAGCAGTTGCTTTGAAAAGAGCCCACTTAACCTCTAAAATAGACAAGTTGCCTTGATACGTAAGAGTGGCACTTAAGACATCACACCAGTAAGTCAGACATCGCTGATGTTTAGCGGCTCACTCTGCAGTCTGCTCGCAATCTCAGCCACACAACTTAACCTCAGTGTGTAATTAATGTCTTCTACACTTAGGAATCAATGATCATCGATGTGAAAACCGTTGTAGTAATTCAGCAGTAGTTCAGACTAAAAATAAAAATGATAGTCATATTTCAGTTGGCCGTTCAGTTTTATCTAACCTTAGAACCCTTATTTAAAACTATTCTGACACTCTATTCATCCCACTTGCTCCTAGATGGCAGACCAATCATAATTGAGAGGATGAGGCCATTGGCTGAGCCAGCAAACTCCAACTTTGCTAAACTACGTCCTGATGTCTTTTGTTTTCCCTAAGTAGCTTATCATAAATAATGTCATCTTTGTTTTGCCTTCAGGTTAGCCCAATCATAAACCCTGTGCCTCTGCTTATTGATCGCTCTTTGTTTGTGTTGGATGCCAAACAGAAATGGATGGAGGCAGGCAATATGGCTGCAGTCATTCAAAGTGCTCGCATCAGCCTAGTGCTTCTGTTCAGGAAAAGACAAAATGCCAGACTGAGATTGCCCCACTTGCTGTTAGCTATTAATCTTAATTTCACTTTTGGATGAAAATAAAAAGGATGTTTTTGTATGTACTGTACAGGAGTACCTACAACTGACCATTCAAACAAATAGTGGGTGCTACATATTTGTGGTGCTTAGTGAGGTTCCCCTTTCACTGTAAAAAACTTTAGAGTGCTATACTGTATAAATGCAATATGTTAAAGTGTCATAGAGCCTTGTATGAAAAGGCCTACAGGCATCAATCTTGTTTGAGCAGTCTGCTGTTCATGATTGAGGGTAGAGTAAGACCAAATGAGATCCGCTAGTGTGTGTGTGTGTGCGCGCGCGCGCATGTGGTCGGTTCATTGTGAGCAGACTGGCTGGGTACGACCCAGAGGGACGTCAGCCTGGCAGGCTTTACTCTCTAATCCCCCCCCCCCCACCACTGCTCCACTGTGGGTCAGAATCTCCTCTGACTTGCAGATTAAAATAAGAGTTCCAGGAAGCCGCCATCTTGAAAGCCGGGGCAGGCTGGCCAGGAATCCTGCCTCACTGGTGTCCCACTGGGTGGATTTGGAGTGATTTTGTGACCTCGTGCACTTCTGTGTCTCATCCCCTCAGAGCCTGATGTGCTCCAGGTTCCCAACTATACTGCACTCGGTATTTAAAGTTAATATTCTTCATAAAGGGCACCCAAAGACTTACACAAAACTCAAACAATTTGAAGTGAATTTTAACAGACACACAGGGTGGCCATCTTTGGCATCGGCATGGTTGTGGAAGATCAAGGGTTAAACCCATGTTGTTAATGACAATAAAGCCCAAGTAGAAAATATCTGTAGCATTGTAACCATGCACTTTTCTAACTCTCTCTCTCTCTCTCTCTCTCTCTCTCTCTCACACACATTTTTATGTGTATTTCATTTTCTATCTTTTTGCTACCTAAACATCTTGCCAGAGAAGCTATATTTATCACTGATGCATTATCTGCAGTATCAACACAATTTCAACAGTTAACATATGACTCTTATTTTGAAGACATCCTTGGACAAAGGTGCATAAAGGTAAAGCCGATTAGATAAGAGAATATTTATCTCCTTGTCCTCCATGCAAGAATATAAATGCTATCTCACCATGCCAAGATTACTGTATGTTTCTAAAAGCAACCACTCCAAACTTGAACCCACATCTACAGTACGTAAATAAACATTACATATGCCTTCAATAGACCGCTTCAATGTTTTTAAACATCCAGAGCCTAGGTTGGGTACACACGCAGCATAGACTGGCATGTTGAGTTGTCAAGGTATGCACTGTCATTGTTACCCAAGGACTGTGAACCGTATCTTAAAAAATGAGTCTTAGCTAAGGGCGATTGTCTGCCTGATCATGAGCTGATGAAAGAATGGGTACATGACGTTAGTAAGTGGCCAGAGATTCATTGGCCCGCCATATACAGCTATCTGGTTGACAAGCCCAGTGTGTGCACACACAATTCAGTGGGATGGAAAGCTTTCTGACCTTGGACCGTGAAGGGGTCAATAGGTCTCAGTGTCAACATGCTTTACCGTATTATATCTAGACCACCGAGAGGCTATCCTGATTCCAGATTCTGTTGGTTTTTCATTCTCATTCACAAATTCTCTGTTTCACTGATAAAACACCCTGAGGGCATCCAAGGTTCAGAGAGAAAACACTCTCACCATTTTCAGTGCAAATACTTTACATTTCCTAATTAGGCTTTTCATTGAACCCCACGGTCGAGCCAACGGGTCAAACCAGCTGATTCATCCATATGTGATACAGAGACTCTCTGAATTTGAAACAGTGTCCTTCAAACAAGGTTCATTCCCCAGCCACTAAAGCATATACCTTATGTATCTAAAAAATGGTCTCTTAAAAATCGAGACTGAGCTAATGCTAGCAAAACGATATATTTTATGACAAATTGCATTTGAATTTGCAGTGGTAAGGGGGAAGGTAGGGATGGCGATTAAGTGGGTAATGCGGGGTGAAATTGTGTTTCATCAATTAAAATATTGTCAAGAAGCATACGTTGCAAGCGTACCTCTCAAATTTATGATGCACCCTTACTGGGAAACGTAATTTCGATCTCTTTGTATGTCTTGACATGTGAAGAAATTGACAATAAAGCAGACTTTGACTTTGACTACTGATTTTGGTCTCAATCGGACTCTGTAGCAGTGGAAGATAGATGTAATGCTTTAAGGTACAGTCCACAAAGGGTTGTTGATATTCAGCAGCCAATCAAATTACAACATACCCCTCCTGATGTGTCTCTTGTGAAGGAAGCCAGGACTGTATACAAACACCATAGCTATTTTTGAGCACAGACACAGCATGGGCGGCTGTGTGGACGGAACAATTCATATTTAAAATCGTGGACTTTACCTCTAAGTGGTTGATTTTGTGCAAACATGCTTCAGGGTGTGTGTGTGTGTGTGTGTGTGTGTGAGTGCCGTGTAACTGCTCCTTTACACAAGCCAGTGATGGGGTGTGAAGATGTTTTAGGGCATCTGTGAGACCATTCAACGTGCTTCTGTACGTAGGCCAGTGAATGGGTATGAAGATGTGTAAGGGTGTGTGAATGTGTGTGTGTGTGTGTGTGTGTAAGGGCCCTGTACTGTACCTGCTCTTTGACCGAGGCCAACAGGGTGGTGGTGGTGGTGGCCGTGGTCTCTGCCTCCATGACTCTGACCTCCGAGTGTTCCGAGTCTCCCAGCACTTCCCTCTCCTCTGTGCTCTGCACTGGAGATGGCATCAGCCCTGCATACACACACACCATTTAACCCTTAAGAACATTTGCAACAAAACATATTAAATCCTTAACAATCTTGTCACACAAACACACACACACACACACACACATTGAAAAACACATAGACATACAACTTACATGCACACATATTCACACACATACACACACATTACGCACCACCATTACCACTCTTCACATTGACACTCACACGGCAACTAAAATGTCTGTGTAACCTACCACGTTTTTGTTTTGCATAGTCATAAATTACTGCTTCATTTGTTTTGTTTGTTTATGGTTCTTAGCAGACACTTTTTCCAGTGACTTACAATGACATCAACAAACATTACATTATCAATAAAAATAACAGATTAAAGTGATGTCATGTAGCCTAAATAATAATAGTAATGCCAACATTAGCAATAAAATAAAATAACATTTAACAGAATAATAACCATAACCACATACAAACCACAACTCTGTAAAAAAATAATTAATCAGATATAAGGTAAACAGATACAGTAAGTCTGTACTTTATTGCCACAACCATCCTACAGAGCAGCAGGACAGCAGCAGTGGCCAGGCCCAGAGTCCAGAATTAGCCCTAACACACAGTCACGCCGAGGCTATGCAAGCGCGACCAGAAGCTGTGAACACTGACCAAAAACAAGAAGCCTTCCAACAGCACAGCGTGCAACGCTATGACAAGGCAACCTGTTCTCTT
>NC_063211.1:21390112-21402612 GCF_017589495.1 Alosa alosa | reverse complement strand
GTTTTACGATGCCTTACCATATCCTGAACCAGATGGACCACGCTGAATTAAGCTGGACACCTCCCCGATGGATAAGTGGACGTTAATTAGACCACAGGATATATGATCCTGAGGTCTACACCGAGTTTACTCAGGATGCAGCCTGAAATATCTGACAGATACGCAGCAGACTGTCAGTGAGTGAATCAGTCAATGTTGCACAAAATGCACTTCATTCGTTTTGCACATGCATAGATACCGGGAGTGCACCTAGATAGCCCATGGCTCTCTCTGTTCGACACATCAACGAAGAGATAACAGAGGGCACACAATTTTGATGATATTCCTATCAGAGATAGGCTGTCTCTGCACATAGATCAATGCCCTTAAACACGCACGGACGATTCTCTTTGCATCTGATTCCATCTCAAACACTGGAGCCGTGTGCCAGGCCATCACGTTTCTCAACTGGCCAGATGCTGCTTCTCCCTTCAAGACACGAATCTTGCAGTGTGATAGCAATCAGAGCGACTCGCCGCTTACCGTAAAGCTCTCTTCTCGCGATCTGGCTTTGCAGTCAGCGACGTCCATCTATACAGAGAACTGCCTAATGCAGGTAGGCTGTCGCTTCCTCATCACTTCCCTTGACCTGGACCTTGCGGGCTACGGCAGGAGCCCCATATCCACCGCTAAGAGCGAGTTGAGTCGTCTGGCGCGTCCACGCACAGGAGGGGCGCGCCAACGCGTGACGTCGCCTCTCCATCGCTGCGTTCTACTCTGGAGTAGGCTACAGGGTCAGTTTGTCATTAAAACCAAGAAAATCTGATTGGTTCCATATATGTTAGTATTATTTTTATTTTACGGGCGGTGTGGTCCCAAGCATGATGTGACCATAAAGCATATCCTGAGAGTTCATTCAGTGAAGGGTGTTGTTTGAGTCTTGTAGGGTGTTGCTTGAGTCCTTTCCTTCTATATTACAGAAAGGCGAATCAAAGTGATATTTTTTAATCATTTTCAACATGACCTCTCTGGGCAATATTGTCTGCTGTGGTGGTGTGGGATTAAAGGTCTATAACTTACCATAGACTATAGCCTGTATTTTAACCATAAGGAAGTCCCTTAATGACAAGAACAAAGTAGGCCTATATCTTTTTTACCTAATGCTTTGCTTTGACTTCATTTATTTTTTGTTCTTTTTTGTGCAGGAAGCGCACAAATTAATAAATCCTTCACATTGATTGCAAAACTCACAGTAAAGTAGTAGGTAGACATGTCAGCCTCAGATTTAAGAAGGTAGCCTACTGCCCCCGTGTGGAAGTCAGCTGATGGACAACAACCACAGAAAGTTCAGACAGACAAGCAAATTACTGAATAGTTCAAGACTCACCAATTCCATTACACCAAAGGTAAAGACTCTTTATTCTTGTCCATTTTCCAAAACACAGTGAGTGCAGCCTATGTTAAAGTGCCCTTTATAAATGGTCATACCTAGTGGGAACTGGATAACTCCCCAATCTCTCCTAGCCTTGCTTTTGTTGTCCTTCCTTTTTAAAGTTTCTTATCAACAATGATAAGCCAGATGGAACCTGCCACTCTCTCTCTTTCTCTCTCTCCCTCTCATGCACGCTCAAGATGCGTTCCCAAGTAAATGAAGTAGCATAACGTTCAAGTTAGATCTGCTGCATAGTGGAGATTGAGAGGACTAAAGGGAAACTTGGCAGGATTTCCCCCTCTCCTGGAGAAATTGTGCATTATGCTATTTTAAACTGTGGGAAAAGGTAACGATAAAGCACATGGATTTGTTTACAAGCTAGCGAACGGCTAGCATACGTTTGGCATAACTATGTGGATGTTACAAGGTAAAAACACGATTTAAAAACGAGTTTATTGTTTCTCACTTCTCTTTCCGGGACGGTAGTCTCAATGTTGCAAGGTTGGTTTTCCGCCTGGGGACGCTAGGCGCAGCGGTGAAAGTCACCATTTTCACCGGAACAGGTCATTTAACCATCCAAATGATTTCTAAACGGGTTTATTACGTTGAAATAGTTGCCAAGTTCCCCTTTAAAAAAGTATCATCCTTGCATGAAACATGCTGTTGGTGCATTTTGACATTCTAAACGGTGTCCAGGAAGAGTGAAAAGCAGTTTGCAGTAAAGCTCCTTCTATTCATTGGCTACATTTTGGTGCCCCTTCTGTCCCTTGGTACCCTTCGCACAGCGTGTGATGCGTGTGGTGGTAGTGGCAGCACTGATCGCAGTCTTATGTCTGCATGCATCTTATGTGGTGATTTTGATGAAAATGTTATGTAAAGGTGGGCTTTATAAACATGGTTTGGAGTGATAGGCCACATATCTTTAATTGGCCTACTAGTCTTTTATTCTTGTGACCTTCAGTAGATAGACAGTGTGTTTTGACTAAGGATTATAACTTCTTAAAGGTGCAAAAAAGGTATATTATATTTAAAACAAGGACCAAACGAAACACGCCATAGAGGTAGCTCACCTCTACCTTCAGTATTCCCAGAGAAATTCCACACAGGATTTCGTTTTGTTTGGGGAACGGGCTGCCCCCACGTTGTTTGTTTCCAGTTTATTGAGCCTGGGCTGCCTACAGAGAAGGCAAACTGAACTGAAAAACAAAAAACAAACTTGACTAAATTAAAATACCGTAAACGCTAGAATTGCTCTGGTTGTAGATGAAAAAGGTCTCCCTTACATGTCAGGATGCAGGCAAGGTGATCGGCTATGTATGTTTTTAATTGTCTTACTGTTCATGTAGGCATAATATATTTTCTCTTGGCTTAAGATTATATGTTATTATGATAATATCTAACTTCCCCATGTCTTATTCCTGATCTCAGAGCACAGGGAATCCTGATGGATCTGTGACAATACAGTACAACCTGTTGGAGGAGATGGTCAAGAACCAGCTCAGCTTTTGTAAAGATGACAGGGTTCGTTTTTAAGTGCAATCCAAAAGTATTTCAGGAGTGGCTGCAGCGTCTGTACCACGTTTGTTTGTACCACACACAGGGACCCTGGTTTAAATCTTCCCGCACCCACCCCATCTGCTTTCTGTCATTCTTCACTGTCCTATCTGAATAAAGGCAAAATATATTTCAGGAACAGATTTTAATGATGTTGATCCACCCCCCACCCATCCCCACTTTAGAGAGACTCTCCACCGGCTGGGGGCTCGGGTCCTGATCCGATCGCTGGAGATGGAGGAATGGGCAGTAGGGCCAGAGACGAAGGCCACCGCTACTCAGAGACAGAGGTTTGGCATCGGGTGTGGCCGAGGGACTCTATAGCGCCCCCTAACACATTGAGTTTAGTGGTTGATACATAAATTCAAGGAATTGTACCAGATTTGGTGGACATGTGTCTTATTAAACTGAACCACTTGTACATTAGCCACGCCCACAGGAAGTGAGTTATTTGGGATTTTATGATTTTTGCACATCATGAATTTTGAAACACTCCTCATAGACGGTTTATCCATATCATGTATTTGTGGTACAGGATCTTGAGGAGTTGCCCAAGATAATTTGCTCATTTGTATTTTGTTGATGAAATGGTAAAGCATTATATTTATGTATCTTGCCAAATAAACAGGAAGCTGGTTTTGTAGGTGGAAAGCAGTGATGGATTTTGATGAAACTTCATAGACTATTAGTGAGTTTGTCTATGATAACATACATTTTTTTGTCTTTTATAGCAGTACCCTAAAGCACCCCCCTATGGTATGAATTGGTGTGGTTGACAGATCCTCTCATGGCTATACAAAACAGTGATGCATTTGGCTGAAAATTTACAGATTAGTAGTTTATATGACCCTAATGACATCCATGCCCTGAACGTACAACGTATAGCACATAGCACCACCATGTGGCAGCAGAAAGAATGGGGTTGGACTCTCATTTTGCCATTTTTCACCAACTTGCCATGCACTAAAACTCATTAACACATCTGGCATTACCCTGCTACTCAGAGACAGATGCTTGGCATCGGGTGTGGCCTAGGGACTCCATAGCACCCCCTTATGTCATTGAGTCTTGAGTTGCCACATAGTTTCATGGAAACACCCCATAATCTGTGGACACATGTATTAAATCAAGGTGAACAACTTATAAATTGACACTTTATTAGCCCACGGGAAGTGAGCTATTTGGGCCCGAGCACCGAAGGACGCAATATTGTTTTTAGAAAGATTATTAGGGCCCCAGTATAATTTATATTTATGTAAACCATACCACCTTCTTAACTGTACACTACTGTCTACGCTGCACTATATATTTTATACTGTGTATGCACCACCTGCCTATATCACATTGCACTTTTCGGCTTTTTTGCACTTTTGGTTTGACGCAAACTGCATTTCGTTGTCTTTGTACTTGTACTCTGCACAATAAAAAAGTTTAATCTAATCTAATCTAATATCCAAGTTACTACAAATGTATTCTCCTCTTGCTGTCTACAAATCATGACCACAACCTGGATATCTTGTAACTGAAAACCAAACCCTTGCTACTGATGTTAGACAGAAATTCCATGTGGAAACTTTGAACTTTTCTTTCTTTTACACATTATTTACTGTAAGAGAATCTGATTATCCTAATCTGACCATGGAAACAGCAACACTGTCATTCTGAGCTCTGTCTGAGCACCACATGAAGGTTTGTGTTGTGTGGGTTGACCCGATTCAGCATCAGCTTGTGCTGTTTCTGTGCTAGTTCTGCTGGTTCGTTGCAGGGTCACTCAGGAGGACAACATTAAACATTACTGAGGTCGGAGCGGAGCCATTGTTAGAGGTTTTGGCTGTTATAAGGAATTTTGGTAACATTTTGCTTGTACCCTTTGTCAAAAAAAAAAAAAAAAACAACCATAACTACTGTATGTCTGAAACATTGCTACAACATGTCCAACACACACACAAGCAATTCCTTCATTTATGAATCACATTTTTAATGATTTTTTTCATACCTCGCAGTCCTTCTGCCTTCCCGGTTGACATGGCTTAATGGAAACAGAACCCCCCCACACACACACACACACACACTTAGCCCGCCAACTTACTTCCTAAAAAGTTAGCGTGTTCCTTTAAGGTTTATGTAAGGTTTATTTGGCTTGCTGTGGTAATTACAATGGAATAATCTATATATTATTGTCTTTAACAAAATATTACTCATTTAGGTACAAAATGAAATCAACAAATGTCATAGGCAAGCTTTTGGTAAGTGGTCACACAGCTGTTTCTGTGTGGGTAAGAATGGAGTCTTCACTGGTAGGGACTGGCATTGTAGCCTCCTTCTTATGGATCTGACAACTCAGGGTTGCAGCCATGATGATCCCAATGACCTGGAAAATACACAGAGAAACAGGTCATGTGAGATGATCCACACAGTTCATCATTGTGAAATAATTATATTTAATGTATTGTCATTTAGTTATATTAGACAGCTGTAGGTCCAAAATGTGCAATTTGTCAGCAGAAAATGTATATGCAAAATCAAACGTTACAGTTGGCACTGATAAAGGGCGTGTCTTTTGGTAAAGATGTAGCAAGGTTTAAGGAATAGGGGTTTAAATGTGTCATACTGTCATAGCAGCCAATCCAAACTCTTTCCCAAGATATCCATCATAGACGTTGATTTCATAGTCACTTATGTCCTCCATGTTTGTAATCTTGATAAAAAAAAGATTAAATTCTTCAGCAAATGTGTAATTATTTTGCATCATTAAGTATGAATTTGAATAATCTTAAATAGCAGAACATCAGTTTTTTTATTTTTTGAAGTTGGCCTAAACCCTTACTAGATATTCGGAATGAATCATAATAAATCCTATTGCAATTGAAACTGCTTAATTACCATGGTCCTGTACACTGCCAACAGCACTCCTTTATGTAAGCAGAAGATCAGTGCAGCATACAGAAGAACACAATACTGAAATGAAGAAATAAGGCAGTGATTATTAAGAAATATAATATTACCAATATTAAAATGGATGTTGAGAATTTATTAAAACATTGTGTTTATTAATAACATATACAATAGACATAAACATATTGTGGATATCTTGTTCATACAACAACTGTCACAATGATAGTTGATAGGAGCATTAATTTCTTTGTTTGCATTATTCTAAAATATAAAATACCTAAGAAAACAACAGCTAAGTCACAACAGATCAGTTGTTTTGGATTATGCCAATGACTTAATTTGAAAATTAGTTGGAGGGACAGGCTACTGTAAACATAAGCAAAAAAAACATAGTTAATTCAATTATGTAAGTTCTTGCCGTAATCAGAAGACACATCTGTGATTTGTTGACGCCATAGATTCCAAGAAGGGCAATTCCTACCATAACTCCTCCAGTAATGTAGAATTCCAACACATCCCCAAATGGTATACCCTACAGTAGTTAAAATCGATGGATTAAGTTAGACAAATTCCATTAACTCTTGTTTGAGAATGATATTACTTTCTAATGCAATTTGTACTCAATACAAAAAGTTTCCAATGAGATATAGTTATTGAGGATTGCACTTACAGCTCTTTTCAAAGTTGTACCTAAAGTGATCCATAAAATACCTCCTGCCTAACAAGATATGGACAAAAGGAAATTAATAAACAAATGCATTGTATCATTGATAATATATATATATATATTTTTAAGAATAATTGGAATTTGTATCACCATACTGTAAATTCCTAGCCTGACGTAGCCTGAAGTCTAGTCTAGAATTCTGAGTCTGATATACTGCTCCATTGGGATGTGATTATGGTGCGTACTTCAACCGATATAGGGGTTCTTCTTCTCCACAAATGCCTTAACATTGTGTTCTGGTTATTGCGCTGTCAATATCTTGTACAACAGACGTGATAGCGAAATCGAAATATCTACCTTTAAGCAACAGCGTTTCTATTAGGAAGAACTGGGAAGAATGAAACACTTTTTTATAAATGCCAGTTACAAAGACATACCATACTGAAAGCTAATATATGTAACCTACATCTGTCCTCTGTCAAACACAGTTGCATTTTCAGCTCTGAACAAAAGTTCTGGTCCGAACCATGACTCCAAACAGCTCTGGTTCGGGCATAGTTGCTCCACAACAGAATAAGTCCAGACCGAACCTTCCCGACCTCAAATTTTGTGGCCGTTGCTATGTTCGGCTGGCTTCCAGGCTAGTAAATTCCAGCTGTAGACTTCAACATAATGTACCTTAACTCAATGTACTGAAATGTGAATTACAGGTAGGTAAAAATGATGATGTTCTATTGTATTTGTTTTTCAAAATAGTCACTTACCAGAAACAGTGAATTTAAAGCTATAAACAGTTTTTTCAAACACTTGTTAACCTGTGCCATGTCTGTGTTGAACAAAAATGGTTTCACCAGCGCTGTCGCTCTAGATTTGAAGTGATCACAGATGTCTACTGCAAATTATGTCTCCTGTAGCCAGATGTCTCTATGCTCTTGCCTCAAACCATAACCTAACCATGACCCAGAAAACTTAACCTCTGCGACTATTGTCAGACAGAAATGGCAGGTAGAGATGTGATCTTTTTTCTCATCAATGAGTTTGTAACTTAATTAACATTAGAGAATTTGTAATTTGTCCTTGGATCCTAAAGACTCTTTAGTTTCTTGCCCGACATTGCACATCATCTACTTAGAAGGGCACTGTTCCTACATGCTTTGGCCCATCATCAAATGATCTCTTTTGAAAGCTGAGACCCTGTAGAATTCTCTGAAATAGTCGGATTGACCAACCCAACCCGACTAGTGTACTGGCAAAGAGTTACAGAAGTTTTTCTTCTTTCAGCCAGTATAGTATAGAGTCTTTATTGTCCTATAAGGATATTCTTTTTCACACATATCATTATTATATTCCATGCAGGATATCCACAGCCTCATACATATAACATATAACATAACACACCCCATACCCCCCCAGTTTCCCTCCCTCCTCAACACCAAATAAGCAAAAAGGTGGACAGTACAGACAATATAAAACACAAAAGAATAGGGGGGATAGATGATTGTCACAGGAGTTTGTTAAGTACAGTGATTGCTGAGGGTACAAAACTTTTCTTAAAGTGTGCTTTTTTCCAGTCCAGGGCTCTGTATCTGCGGCCAGATAACACATCTCTGGAACTGCCCACATCTTGGCCCTCTAGGTCATCTTACGGTAAAATCATATGCCAATGGAAATGTCTACTCCTTGGCTCTTGGAAATGTCTACTCCTACTCGTGTTCGAGGCTTGCTGTAGGCTCGAGTTATTGTCAATCAAAGCTGGAGTGCCTGATTGACAGCTTGTTTGCCCACTTCCCTGTGGTAGATCATATCTCGAGAACCATAGGTCTCTATGTATCCGGAAGAGCCTTGCGAACATGCTGATATGCGTCAATCCAATATCGGTAATGGAAAACACGCGTTTTCCAACACGCTATTTCACTGGAGAAAAGCAAGGGGGTAAGAGAACATTTGGGAAGCGTAACCCCTATGGGAAGCTCTGTGTCTAATAAGCCATCACCTGCCGCTAGCATTCCATTGACCCCCATTCATTTTGGCGTAATTTTGACAGCGACTTTAAATCGCACAGTAGAGAAATTAGGCTTGTTCGTCTTCATGCAGATCTGTGCAGATCTGACTTGATGTAATGCATGCTGGATTGAACACAATGCATACTGGGATGGACACAATGCTTAGTGGTTAGAAATCCTGTCCGACTTCTGTCAGCCGGGGAGGGACCACCATATCACCATGTCACATGACCTTAAAATATCGCGGCTACTTCGGAATGGACCGCCCCCGTGGCCATTTTGAAGGAATCTCCTCATGACGATTTTGACGGGTGTCTCATGCTGCTTCCTTATGTTGGAATATGCGAAAATGAAGGGATACCTTCTTATATGTGATTTCTGCCAAAATGGTAGACTAGCCTACTGTGTGTACGTACAGTAAGGGGCTGCTTTTCTGTCCATTTCTTTTACTGTCTATGTAAAAAGGTTGCATACTGCTTTTTACTAAATCATTGATTTTGTATGAGCTGGATTTTTCAAAACGTATTATGAATAAAACAACTTGGATATTCCACTACTATGGGTTGCTACCAACATTTGAAGACCATTTTTTTTATCATTTATTTTGATATGATATATGATGATATTAATTAAATTCAGGATTGCAAAAATCACCTTTTTTCATATAGGGTTTTATATGCATTGATTCCTGAGAGTCTCAGCTTTCAAGCGATATACAGTATCACTATGGTGCTTTGTGATATGGTGCATAAAATTGTACAGTACGGGTAGAGGAGGGGGGAAGAGGAGGCCACTGTAATGAAGTCGGTGCTCGGCATAATGAGGCTAAGGGGTATTAACAGCTCCTTCCCTAGATGCCAAACCAACAATTATTAGTGAGTCCTGACATCATGACTTATGTCCTTTCTTCCTGTCTATGAAGTATTACACAACAAATAATGATTATAGTAAATTTCTCAGGAAATATTTCAGCATCAGTTCCAGTTCCATTGAAAGTTGATCCAAAGTTCATCCCAGGCTTTTGATGAAGCATTCTTTGTAAGGCCTATGTCCTTCATCTCTGTAATCTTAATTTTACAAAAACAAAACAATACAAAAAAGTCAAAAGATTATATGACTGCATTTAATTCCTCAGCAAATGCTAAGTGTTAAATTTGAATCTTGACATGTGAAATGTTTATGTACTTATTTCAAAAGAATTGACCTCTGTCTACTTGATTTAGACAGAAATGCAACGTAATGAAAAGATAGCCTGGGAAAACCCAGACGAACTTCTGGCAAACTTGGGATTTGCTCAATTGTGAAGGGTCTGGTGTCAACCAGCTAAAGATTCTATAGAGCAAGAAGCTAACAACATGCAGTGGATCAATACTTACAGTAGCATGCACGGATGTACAATAGGCCTACAGTATCTCTACAAGTGATGTATGATTTTTTTAAATGACAAGCCTAAATTATGTCCTAAGACCTTCCTTGTGTGCATTTACTCATGGAATCTGAGTGTGTGAATTTGGCCCCAGTGAGCAGCACTCCTGTCACCATAGCACTCTCTGCATTAGCACTTGACCACATGAAGGTTTGTCTTCTGTGGGTTCTGTCCACTCAGCATCCGCTTGTGCTGTTTTCAACATGCTGCTGTGGTCCAGGGTCATATCTGTGGACATACATGTATCGTGAGTTGGTCTACTTTTGATGCATGTCAGATGTCTATTGTTGGAAATGATTGGGGTTGGAGCCATGTGGCCTAACAATGAAAAACAGTGAATGTTCTGGACTGTGGTTCCTTCCGTGTTTTGATTTTGTTGTACCCTTTTTGTCATTACATAGGCATATTTACAGTATGCATGAAATATGTTGGATGGACCACACACACACAGAGACACACACACCTTATATGCACGTGCACACACAGACACACTATAAACTACAGAGTTGTGCAGTTAGAGATTTTCACTATCAGGACCTCCAGATTGTGTGGGGGGAGCTCACAAGATGGCTAAAGGGGGTCAATAGGTCAAAAATTCTCATTTATAAAGGGTATACATCTTCTTTGCCATTTTAATTCTGTTTCAGATATTTTGCATCATATCAATTAGAACAGTGCTGATTTCAGGATAAACGAAAACACACAAGTAGTTTTTAATTTGATTTGATGATGTAAAATATTGAGAGGACAAGGAAAGCCATGAGCATGTCAGTGGGGGTGCCCCCCACTCAGTACAGAGATAATGTGAAGAATTCAAGGATGGATGCGAAATATCGAAAAAGTTTAATAGCAAAAAAGAAAACACAAAATACAAGACTTTCACTTATGGTCACTTAGACTGTAACAGATATAAGTAAGTATACTCTTTTGATCCCGTGAGGGAAATATTGGTCTCTGCATTTATCCCAATCCGTGAATTAGTGAAACACACTCAGCACACAGTGAACACACAGTGAGGTGAACCACACACTAACCTTGGCGCAGTGAGCTGCCTGCTACAACAGCGGCGCTAGGGGAGCAGTGAGGGGTTAGGCTTGCTCAAGGGCACTTCAGCTGTGCCTACTGGTCGGGGTTCGAACTGGCAACCCTCCGGGTACAAGTCCGAAGTGCTAACCAGTAGGCCACGGCTGGCCCCATTTTTTTACATTTTTTTAAGTACTTTATTTTAGTTTAGTATTTTATTTGAAGTACTTTATTTTAGTTTAGTATTTTAGTTTATTTTAGTATTTTATTTTAAGGTGCAGTTCATCATGAGAGACCAGGCTGTGATCAGTAGGTAGGCGATGCTGAGTGATGAGTCATTGGGACTGACAAGTGAGGCAATGATGTCACTTAGGAGACATCATGAATCCAGATCTAATTCTTATCAGGTTGATTACATTTCCTCATGTTTGGTGCTGGTTAACTTAAACAAGTTATTGTGCATTACAATTTGTGCAGCGGAGCTATTTTGCACAGTCAACACAGTTACTTCTTTTCTCATTATCTAATTTTTTTGCCTTCTCTAGTTATACATATCCGAGTGTGTTGAATCAAACTTCTTCTAAACACTTAGACATACTCTGTCGGGCAACTCATCAGCTGGAGGCACGTCTCCAGCTGTGAAGCAACACCAACCAGGAGGGTGATCCTGAGGACGAGGCGCTGGGCGTTTTGGGTTGTTGCGATGGAACTCCAACAACAGAGGCGAGTCAAGGATGTCAGAGTGGGGGACCCAGCATCGCTCCTCAGGGCCATATCCCTCCCAGTCCACCAGATACTGTAAACATCCAGCCTGTCGTCTGGAGTTGAGGATCGCACTTACTGTGTAGGTTGAGGCACCGTCAATACCTGGACCCAGAATCACCGGCCTAAGAAGGGAGATTAGATATGATTCAAGTGACCGTAAGTGAAAGTCTTATATTTTGTATTTTCTTTTTTGCTATTAAACTTTTTAGATATTTCGCACCCGTGTTCATCCATCCTTGAATTCTTATCATTTATCTCTGTACTGAGTGGGGGGCTTCCCCACTCCTGAGGACGAGGCGCTGGGCATTTTGGGTTGTTGCGATGGAACTCCAACAACAGAGGCCAGTCGAGGATGTCAGAGTGGGGGACCCAGCATCGCTCCTCAGGGCCATATCCCTCCCAGTCCACCAGATACTGTAAACATCCAGCCTTTCGTCTGGAGTTGAGGATCGCACTTACTGTGTAAGGTGATGCACCATCAATACCTGGACCCAGAATCACCGGCCTAAGAAGGGAGCTTAGATATTAGGTGTAAGCAAAACTAGAAACAGATAAGTAATGTATTTGTTATTTCAACAGATAAATAAATATTTAGTATATTGAATCAAACTTATTCCAAAAACTTAGACATACGTTTGCTTGGACATACGCCTAGGCTCCTTTATCTCACAGGACATGACACTAGCCATGATCAGGTCAATGAGCTGGGCATCACAATGAAAAACATGTTACAAATTTATGTTAACAAGTTATTAC
>NC_063211.1:21357612-21385112 GCF_017589495.1 Alosa alosa | reverse complement strand
TTTATAGGCCTGAGCATCATATTCACAAAATTTCTGTTAACTAACAAACTGACAGTTTTATGTGTTTACTGAATGAAGATTATGAAAATAAAACACAACTTTTCAATCTAAAACTTAATTTGAACAGATATTAGTGCCGAAACCTTTCATAATTCTTCACTTTCTGCTGACGAAAAAACGAATGTCCGCTATGTTTTTTGTGCACGTGAGCAACGTCTTTTTGTTGTCACAGGGTGTGAATAGCTCAGTGTGAATCAGCTGTGTGGCCAAGGCTATTCGTACCAGGGGTGTAAATAGACACTCCGTTTACAAAATTGAGAGCACAATTGATAACGCGCTCTATAAATAAAGATTATTATTATTATATTATTATATAGTTAAAAAGTATGTGCACAATTTTGTGAAATGAGAACACACTTTAGTAAAATAAGTGAACGTCTTCTGGATATACACCAAAAAATATCTCGCAATGACCCCTCCAGGGTTGTATTTAATGTAAAGTGTGTTATACTTACCGTATAACCTATAAGACAGAAAACACCTGCCATCTGAAAATGAAGCGAAATCAGTTTATGATGTATAAAGATATAGCTATCAGCATATGAAAAGTTTTGCCTTGGTTTTGCAGTTGGCTTGTTACACTTGTAACACTCAGTGAATCTCACATTAAAGCAACACAATATTCTTCTTTTACCTTACCTTTGAATAAGCTTTAAATTAATTTTGACACTACACTGTCTTACAATATGAAGAATATAGTCTCTGATATTGCAGATGTGCGCCTGGAACACCTGGTATTACAATATGTAGCAGGTACTCAGTAGAGCTATATCTGCCTGTGTATCATGAAAATTAATTTAAAGCCATTTCTTTAAGGTAAAAGAAATACATTGTGTTGTTTTAAGTTCAAAATCATTTTTTACAATTATGAACCAAACAAGTCACTCACTAATGAAAGAATGTTGAAGAAGATGAAGAATGATCTTAAACACACAGCCATTTCTGATGCTAACAGTAAAGGATATTGTTTTTGAGGTAAACTTGTTGGCTCAGTCGACTCTAGGTGTGAAACACAGGAACAGTTACAGTTGGCCTGGGAAGTCATTTCAATTTCAATGTTGTAAATGTTGAACCAGAATGAATGGAAAATAATACTGACAAATAATGGATAATGAGGATGGCTGACACATCAAATTAGAAAAAAAAAATCACATAAGGTTCAATGAAAACATTTACGTAAAACTTACCTGGATACACGCACAGGAGCAGCTGACATTTTATAAAACCAAAAAGGTTTCTTTAGATAAGGAAATGAAAGGGGTATTTCCAGATCTCTGGAATAGGACATGGAATGTAGTGGTGCACACAGGTGAAGGTGCCCCATATCAGATGAAAGGGAAGATTACTGTGTGGGTGTGTACACATCTTGTTGCATGTCTGGAATGGTGTGAAGGCGTCTGATGCAAAGGGAGAATGCTGCTGAGCCATAAAACCAGTTTATTGTCACAGAGCCTTCCTGTAAATGTAGATGAGATACAAGATAAACAAAATGTTATGTTTTTTTAAATGTGCTATATAAACAAATTGACATTGAAAGTGATTTGATTTGCCAATGGTACAGCTCAGTAGGCACAAGCAAAACATGTTGCACTTATTTGATATGTTACAAAATTGTAATTTGTGGTGTTTGCCTACAACTGTTTCACTAAATCACTGAAATGTATTAGTAACCCCAAGGAGTTTGTAGGTTACAGTGATTTTAAAATAGCTAAAGGACACTATTGGGCATGACACAAAGCAAAGTCCCTAACATCTCACTTAGTTGTTCTGGAGCATTTGTGACCTACAACTTTTTGCTTTTCTAAAACTGTTATCATATTTTATATTACCGGTATGTTAAGTCAATATTTTGAGATTAGACTGTTGTGAGATTAGACTTTGTCAGGTTATACCAAAGTCCTTATAGGCAATCTTGGTAACGGGCAGTTGTCGGGCAGCTATTTTCCTTTTCAAGTGAATGGGGAGGCATGTAAGAAGGGCGGGATATGTGTAGACCAGGGGTTCCCAAACATTTCAACCCGCGACCCCCAAAATAACGGTGCCAGTGACTTGGGGCCCCCACTATCCCTGGAGGTAGAAGAATACAAACGCAACAGCGCACACGCACTAATAGGCCTATCGAAACACAATCATAATACCACAAAATAAACACTTTGAAATGTTAAACTACTATTTTTATCTGTTGTTACAATTATGGCTAAAATATATATATTTCTGATTATCATTTCATGACCCCTCTCTGCTGTCTTGCGACTTCCCTGGGGGCCCCGACCCCCACTTTTGGGAACTACTGGTGTAAGCTATACTGCCATATTGGTGTTACAAACTAACCCCATGCATTTCTATGGAGGATTCTTTGAGTGCTGTGTCTCCTCATTAAAAAAGTCTCTCCTTATGACTTCTATCTGTTTGTTGTGTATTCATATGGGCTCAGAGCAGGCCATAGCACGGTCACAGCAGCATCAGCTGATGTGCAGTAAATTATATATCTCCTGTTATTGGCCATTGCTTTACTTATTAACTTATCAAATGTTTACTACATTGTCAATCACAGCATCCTTCATCCTGTCAGAAAGGGCGGGGTTGTAGTTTATTTGATTGACCTACATGTAAATGCATATTTTATACATACAAATCATAAAGAAACGGAAACTAAAATGGTCTGTAAAATGGCTGTCATTCTTGGTGCTTGATTACTGATGTCTGTCTAAACCACATAAGTATCTGTCTAAATACTGCATATATTTTTTTTATATTGACTTACATTTTAAATGAGTGTTAATAACATGCATTTCAACATCTGTTGTGAGTAACACAACATTTAAAAATGAGTGAGAGAGAGAGCTAAAGAAGTGAAAGAGTAACTGACTATCCATGTCTCAGTGGTGCTGAGAGCCATGTCCCTTCTAGTGGTTTTCCTTAGCTTATACAGTCAGTGCAATTGCAGTGACTTGCACTGTCCTACACAAGGTAAGCCAAGATACACTGCATGTGGAAAGACATTTGGCTGGCTTTTGGATATGGCCTGGTCCAACTGATACTGGAGGCTTAAAGCTCAAAGAGTGTAAGACATAAGAAAAGTCTTGTAGATGAAAAAAGGGACCATTAAAGGCACTCTAAGCGATGCTGGTGTAACAGGGTGGTACCTAGGAAGGGCCAAGGGGCCAATCACAGTAGCCTGACTACGCCACCCTGAGGCCTAGTGCATCAGGGAATCTTTAAGAGATTGTACTGCTTTGAGGTTCGTAACTACACAGTGGACATGAATTACAGGAAAACAATATTTATTAAGACAAAGGTAGGGAAGTGGAGATCTGAGGGTGGCAACTATGGAAATTCAGACCAATACCATGCAAGCATAAAGAAAGGTTCACCTATTACACAGCAAAGGTACACAGTAAAGCTACAAGGAATACACCAAAACATCACCGTTAGCTTAAACTACACCCCCTCAGAGCCACCTCCCTACTAAATAAAGATGAAAGTTACAAACAGAAGGACAAGACAGGCAACACAAAAACCAAACATAAAATAACCAAAGCAAAACCAAGACAAGACAAGACAGCAGCACGACCCATGTTCCCCATCAGCATGACTGTGCTGCCTAAAAGAACAGAACACAGAAGATTGAACAAAGAACACACCACAATATACATAACATAAAACCACAAATGTCTACGGGGAGACAGCATACCTGACGGTAGCACAGACAGGGGCTACACCAGTGGAGTCTACATTGCTACTGGCTGCTGCCCCTCTTAAGTAGCACTCCACTGGTGCCAGATTGCTCAAATGCCTATGCCCTGCCCCCTTCATTAGCACTTCCAGGTGCTATGGGGAAATAGCAGGCAGAGAAGGTCTACCTGCTACACTGGGTAACATCACTTCTGTTGACGTTCAAACAAAACAGAAAGCTAGCTCGCTACTTCCTCCCCCTCCTTCCAGTGCAATTGAAACTCTCCTAAACGCGCATCTCATCGGTGATTAGGGGGAACAGTTTGTTATGTTTTTATGTTTTTAAGTTGTTTTGTGGCTGTTTTTGGAGCCTGGGTTGTCCACAGAGATCATGTTTTTTTTACAGTGTATTCAGGACACAGGCAGCTAGCGGATGGTGAGGTGATGTTTGCTGTGAGTGACAAAAAATGTTTTAGCCTAAAAACGGATGACATTGCTTAGAGCACCTTTAACAAATATAATCTAATTTTATTATTATCATAATACCATTCCAAAAACATGAGGATGACTACAGTGCATTCCCTTGAGCTGTAACACAACATTTTTTTTTTAATAATCAAATTCATGTATTGCATACACAACATGTTGCAATTTATTTACAATTTAATTGCCTGAGAATATCTTCACAGTGGGCCTTCAAAAATGTTGCTTTGTTTCACATTCATTTTCAGCATGACTGCACTGAATGTGTTTAAACACATTGTGTCCTTGTATGAAACTAGTTACAGTACATGGCGCAATACTGGGCATTCCAGATATGCTTCAGCAATGTCAGAGATGCTATCTCCATATTAAAAGTAAGCCATTTTTCAGGTAAAACAACTACATAGAGGTGTTATAAGGTACCCACAGAATATGGTACCTGTCATTTGTGCCTTCTTAATTTCAACTTTTTAGACTTTTTCAACTTTTTGACAGAAATATCCTGTTGGCAGACAACCAGAACAAACATTATAAAATCAGATGACATGTTATGTAGAAGACACACCATCTGTCTAACTTTTACACATTCTGACATAAACACATACCAGCCATGAAGCATGGGAGCAATTCTCACTAACTCACTAATGCCTAAAACAAGGTGCTAAAGCTGGTAGACAAAACCCCATACCGTATGAGAAAACATGGCCATTACTTCAACATTACAATGTTATTACAGAGCAGAGTCCTTGCTTATACCAATCCTTTTCAGAAAATACCACCATTCTCCTCCATTCCAAATCATGTTTTTCTTTATCTTGCTCTATGAAAAATTTGGCACAAAATCATACATACAGATAAAAACTGACATCATAAAAGAGATATGTCAGTGCAAACATGTGCAGGCATACATTTCGAAAAAGGTAAACAAAAATGCATAGGTGAAATCTGGCAACATAAAATGTTGACATATTATCAATTAACAGAAATAGAAAAATAATTTGTCCTGATGATTTTCAAATTTTATTGGTCAGAAAACAATATGAGGCATGTTGAAACAAAAATCTTAGACATGCTCTGGCATAGATTTCATTGTATACAACTCCTCATATGCAGGAGGCTTGGAGCATTCATAAGTGGGCACTGGCATTGCAGTCATTTGCTTCTTGATCTTGCAGGTCATGATAATGGCCATGGTTACCCCAATCAGCTGAAGATTACAAAATAAAGCATGTTATGTTTGTTATGTTTATGTTATTAGGCTATGTCATGTGATTACAAGTTAGAGCAAGACAGCAGGTACTAGCAGACATTTCATTAGTATCCACATAAGATGTTTTACGTCTGTCTACATTTTAATATCAATTTGATAATTGCCAATTGTTTGCATATGAACAAGAAAATAATAACAGAGGATCTAAAATCACAGTTGCTTTTACTAGCTGTGTGGCCTCTACTTAACACAAACATCAGTAAAACAGGAAATAAATGACCAAAATCAAGAATGAAAGTTTTTACCGCCACAATAGCCAATCCAAAAAGAATCCCAACTGTGGCATCCATCATCGTATTGAGGAACCGCATGAAGAAAGGAAGACATGGCTAAAAATAATATGAAGGACTAAATTAGAAATTGAACTGAGGTAGACGTGCTGAATTTTTACAGTGCATGATACTCCCAACTGCATTCTAGGAATCCAAAGCCATTATGATAAAGGAGTCACATGCTCTCACCCTTGCACAAAATGGAGATCAGAGCTCACAGAACAGGACTGTATACTGTACTTATACTATAGTGTCAGCAAAACCCAGTAGACCACTTCAGATGACTGAACCCAATGGAAGATACGGTGCACACACATAACTTTGAGACTTTTTAATAGGTGCAAATGACTAATGTTTTGACGCACAGCATTTTCATCAGTCAGACCAAATTGATATTTGTTATTCGGGTGCTTTGGTTTATTGTTTGGGTTCAACCATCAACAGTTAGTTTTGAACCCCGAAAGCCTTAAACCTGACTTTGAATAAGGCATTGTTTTCTGTGATGTTGAGTTTACATGAATTAAGCTAAAGACCTTTGAATTTGGAAATGCTCAAACAAAAGTTCAGACTATGTGTGTCAACAAAACATCTATTAACAAGCTTTTGGAGAAGCCTAAAATCATTTCAAAGTGTGTCATGTTTGTTCATATTCATCATACCTCACTGTAGACCTCTGTGTACATCTCTTTGTGCCAATACTGTGAAGAAAAGTAACATCAGTGTAATTTTCAAGAACAGGATTGATCTGGGCTTACTCATATGATATAACACATACTGTATAAGGTATATAAAAACATTACCCCAGATTTTTTGGGAGACACTGCCACCCTCTGGCATTTTGGAGTACCCCAGTAGGATTCTGGACAGATGCAGGACTCTGGAACCTGTGAACTCCAGTCCTGGTAGCCATTGCGTGTGCCACAGCACTCAAGCTGTAAATACAGGAATAAAAAATACCTTACAAATAGTCTTACATAAGGAGGACCACAATATTCATACACATTTTGCCAAATCCATTATCTTCGCGATATTCTAGTCCTGTCCTTCAGTTTTAGTATTTAAAAAAATCTGATGTTGTCATGGTCCTGGATCTGTAAAGGGGGAATAAACATAGTGTATTGCCTTGGACCAAGCCTAAACAATCCCAGCCAATCAACACAGAGCTGTCAGGTGCATGGAAGGGAGGTGAGTATTTTAACTGACAGTTGAGCTCAAAGATCAACAACCTTTTGCAAAACGGCAACTGCATTGCTGACTAAAATTCAACTCCAGTTGTATTACTGACTATGCCTGAATCTGTAATATTTAAGTAAATTAGTATCATACTAATTTAATGACTTACAACTGCAATGCAAATAACTATAAGATGATTGCTTACATTGTGTTGTTCTTGAGACAGTTGAAAAAACGTATTCATGTCATCGCTTTCAAAGAGATCTTCAATTCTTCTGGTTATCTTGACAGAATGGTTAGAAATAAGATATTTAATATGTGCATTTATAAAATCAGACGGTTTGAAAACTGAATGCTTCATCTGGTATAGGAAAAATATATGGAAATCCATGCTTCAGTAACAAATGACTGGTAGTCAGACTTTGTATGAAATAATGCAATAATGTTTAAATATAAATGTACAATGTCCTGTTATTAAAGACTCTTAAAGATTTAACAACTCTTACCATGTGCCTCACGTTAACGATGTTAACAGCCCCAATCAGGCAAATGACCATGCCAATGCTCACAAGAGCAGAAAACTGTCAAAATAAAAGAGAGTACCGTTTAAACAAGTACGGATAGCATTTTACATTTTTAATTTTTCTTTTTTTTTAATAATTTTTGACGCTATGCGTATAGAGCTTATCTACTACCAGGTTAAATAGGAACTGAACAGCAATATGAGGGCTGATGCCACATATTTACCAAGATTAGGGCCCACCTCTTCTCTCTGTATGCACCGTAGGCACCCACGACGGAAATCCCTGTCATAAGTCCCCCAAACAGGGATGCTGACCAGAAATTCCCAACTTCCTCTCTCTGCCAAACATTTGGGGATAAAATAGAACGTAACTGTTTTGGCCTAAACTGTGTGTGAAATACAGAGCCATGGTTGGAAAGTTTCTAAACTATAGCACATAGTGTTGCCATTCCCATTCTCATAATATGTCCTTACCAAGGCCGTAATCTAATCATAATAAATGAACATAATAATATAAATATAAATTTAAGTATTATATTGTTTTGTATTTGTATATTGCTTTGGACAAAAGTGTCTGCCAAATCCCATAACCATAACCATAATCATAATATACTTTCAATATTCAACTAGCCTATGCTCAACACCCACAACCTTTGTTATGCTACAATAGCCTCTTTGAGTTTCTACAAAAGTGCTATAAAAATACATGTATTATTATTGGGGGCCTAGCAGCGAAGCTGCGAAGGCACCCATTGAGTTACTAGTTGGGGGCCAAGCAGCGAAGCTGCAAAGGCACCCATTGAGTTACTAGCTTTTCCTATTATTATTATTATACATCCGACATTGGAGTCTATGGCAGCCCATAGAACGCCTGGCTAAAAAGTGCTGAAATTTGGCAGAAAGTTTCGGGACACTCCACTGACCACTCATGCTCATTTACGGATCTCTAAACCCAGCCGTCTAGCGCCACCAACGGGTCAAAATTTGGCCGAAAATGTAACCGCTGGGTCTAAAATTTCTAATGAAATTCGGTGCACTGATTCAGGACAATCCCATGATCACTCTCACCAATTTACAGAACTCTATGTCCAACACTCTAGCGCCACCAATGGGTCGAACCTGGATTGCATTCACGCATGTGACCATTGAACGGTGCGTCTGATTTTCACATATCAGGCACCATTGGAATCCCTGGACCGACCTAAGTTCAATGACCCCTATTACGTCACTTTTCGCCATATTGGACCTCCGCCATATTGGATTTAGTCCAAACTCTACGAAAAGTTTCAGCGGTCACAAATTTCATCCGATTTTCACGGAACTTGGCAATCAAACAATCAAATATTGCGATGAAGCATATTAGCTGATTGTAAGGACATGAAGTAAAGTGGTCTCATTTGGCCTCTAGGGTGCTGTAATAAAGAAAGTGAGCTCACATCTCAGCAACACTTTGATGTATGAAGTCCAAACTTGGTACAGGGACATATTAGCTGATTGTAAGGACATGAAGTAAAGTGGTCTCATTTGGCCTCTAGGGTGCTGTAATAAAGAAAGTGAGCTCACATCTCAGCAACACTTTGATGTATGAAGTCCAAACTTGGTACAGGGACATATTAGCTGATTGTAAGGACATGAAGTAAAGTGGTCTCATTTGGCCTCTAGGGTGCTGTAATAAAGAAAGTGAGCTCACATCTCAGCAACACTTTGATGTATGAAGTCCAAACTTGGTACAGGGACATATTAGCTGATTGTAAGGACATGAAGTAAAGTGGTCTCATTTGGCCTCTAGGGTGCTGTAATAAAGAAAGTGAGCTCACATCTCAGCAACACTTTGATGTATGAAGTCCAAACTTGGTAAAACAGGAAGTGGGCTAACATCTCGAGACACTTTAATGTATGAAGTCCAAACTGGGTACAGGGACTTCGTATCTGATTGTGAGGACACAGTAGGAAATTGGCCTCATTTGGCCTCTATAGGGGGCGCTGTAATACAGGAAGTGAGCTCGTATCTCAGCAACATTTCGTGTATGAAGTCCAAACTTGGTACAGGGACATATTAGCTGATTGTAAGGACATGAAGTAAAGTGGTCTCATTTGGCCTCTAGGGGTGCTGTAATAAAGAAAGTGAGCTCACATCTCAGCAACACTTTGATGTATGAAGTCCAAACTTGGTAGAGGGACATGGTAGCTGATTGTGAGAACGCACAAAGACATTGGTGTAATTTGGCCTCTTGCTGTGAGTGCTTGCTCATGCCATGGCAACGCCATTCCTGCTATAGCGCTCTGCTAGGCCCCCGCATTGCTGCATGCAGCTATATTTATTATTATTATTATTATTATTATTGTTGTTGTTGTTGTTATTATTATCACTCAGCACTGTCTGAAATAATCACTTGCATATGTAATCACAAACTAAACGTAACAATTGTTAAGTAGAATAAATTCTATAGTCCTACATTTAACTAGCCAGCATCCCATTGTTTAAAATCAGGATCTGTTAATGTTCCTATGAATTGTTGATGGGACATTTAATGTTGTATCACCATGCCAATACTAACACTTAATTTACATGCAAGCTTATACAACTGTGGCAAAACAGGTTTGTTCTTTCCAAGGACTCTTTCAGGGACACATTCTTTGTCATAACACACACAACACATACACACACACACACACACACACACACACACAAAACCCACAATATCTGATCATTAAACTCCTGCTCTGAATGCATTCCTCTTCCTTTTGCCTTTGAGAGACACAAGCTGTCCTATCAGTGCAGGGATCTCAAGTATCTCAAGTAGCTATGGGGTGATTCTCATGAAGCTGTAGTGAACATGTCTGAGTCCTATTTTCTGAAAATAATATTTTATTAATAGTAACTATGATATGTTCTACAAGAACACTAGGCACTAGGGCATTTTAACACAATTTCATAGCAATTTAACCAAAAACCACAGTGAATTCTCATTACCGAAATGCGCCCAGATCCATTATTCTATTTTTGTTTTATTTTCATGAAAAGTCCTTTTTACATTGAAGAAGATTATGCAAAGTTGTGTAAAAATATCTATATTTATGGTTAACATTGATATTTATGGCATTTTGCAAAAGGAAATATTACATTTATTGTAAAACTGCTCCTCATTACTGTAATGTCACTTTAAAATCTGCAATTTTTTTTCCCACTAATGGTGTCCTTTATCGGTAATGAGAATTATTGTGCATCATGCTACCATAACACTGAAATAAAGTTATATTAAATTGTTTTACTAAAATAAAAGTTCATGTTCTATTTAGTCACTATTTTTTTTTTTTAAGTCAATCAAAAGAGGTAGATCATATTTTGATGTCAGTTTGACAGGCTTCATAATGTATTCATCCCTAGTCAATGCCATTAGATAGACTAATAATAATAATATGTTTATTTTATATAGCGCCTTTCTCAAACCCAAGGTCGCTTTACATAGTAGGAAGTCAAGGAAACACAACAACAAACAAACAAAACAATACAACAAAGACAAGAGTAACACCAAAAGGGGAAGAACAGAGCCATGCCATACTATTAGACTCTAAAAGGAAGTGTAAAAGGAAAACATGTATAAATATCTCACTGTTCATGAATTTATATATGGGACATATACAATGTTGACTACTATGGCTATAGTCCTTACCATTGCCGCAATCTTTGAAACGTGTACCAGTAGAACAATCCCAGCACCTGTCAGCTGGGAATGAAACCAAACGAAAACTCAGTGAGTATTAAAATTGACCAAATGAAGATTGAAAGCTGTTACAGTTGGTAAATACATCACAGTTACAGTCAGTTGCTCTGACATGAATGCAAACAGAACTGAAACATATCTCCATTCATGTAGATTATAAAATAAACTAGTCACTTACTGCAAAAAGTGCGTTGAAGACGATGAAGATCCATTTCAAACATTTGTTAATCGAAGCCATTGTAATGCTTTCAATACACAAGTATGTCTTGGTGTGAGCTTAACTGCTTGAAAGCAGGAAATATTATAGTCAAACTGTTCCGGGAACTCCCAGTTGTAATGACAAGCTAGTTTTTCAAGTAAATAGCATTGACACCTCATGACATTGGCATTGCTAGAGTGCATTTCAACTGCATGTTTATGAGAGGATGCTGAATGCTGCAGAGCTTCTGCTTTATGTTGTATTAAGTCGACCAGGTGAAAGTACATGTCTCTTGGAGAAATCACTGATCTATAAGAGAGAAAATAATAATAATAATAATAATTGTTAGAAATTAAAGGACAATATCATTTCAAATGATCCAATTCAATTCAATACACTGTATGTGTAAAGACCTATATTGTGGTCGGTCTAACCATAATCTATAACATATCCCAACAGTTACCACTATAGGACAACTTAAACATAATACAAAATAAACATAGGGCAACTTTGTTGCCTCTTGCTGGAATTAAATGTTTCCTGTATACTTACATTGCTGGTACATTTTAGTACACTAGAGCAGAGCTACATTAACTCATTTCACTTTGATGTCTTTCAATAATAGTTTTGCCTTTTGAGTGACTTGACGAGTTTTTAGTCATCTGATTACACACCTTTGCTATCTGGGTTAGCAAATGATTAGCAAACTTATACTGCTTATTTATTGGAATCACAGCAGTTTGTGACAGTCTCACTTCATGTTATCATTACCATTATATTATCTTATCAAAATGTATTAGTCGTCTTCTTTATCATCATCGTCATGGGCATATATTTCTCACATGTTACCCTGTGTTAACTAAAGCTATAATTACAATATCTTTTTGGAAACCGCCATTCTTCGGCAGACAACATTCAGTTTATTCAGTTTATGTCATAGACTCATAGTCCGAACCCCATCAGGATCTCCATTGCTTTACTTTGTTTTCTTGTTTTGTTCTGTTCCCTGCTGAAAAAACAGCTAGAAACCTGCTGGTCTTTAATGGTTTTCTTCTGGTCTTTGTTGTTGTAGCTGGTTGGGCCACAAGGTGGACTTGCTGGACTGACCATCTGAGGAAGCTGGTCTTGCTGGTGTGACCAGCCTGTCATGTGGAATACAGCTGGTGTAAGATGGTCATGCTGGTGACCAGCCTGCCAAGCTTGACATTGTTGGTGTAAGATGGTCATGCTGGTTTGCTAGAATGACCAACAGAAGCTGGCATGGCCAAGCATGATCATGTTGAGGTGGTACGACAAGCAAAACCAGCTGAATTACCATCATAAGCTGGGTAAACCAGCTGAAGGTATGTTTTGGTCTAGCTGGTCAACCATCATAGGGTGGTCAAACAAGCTGGTTAACAAGCTGGTCAACCAGAAAACCATCTGAAGCTGGTCAGGCTTTTTTTCAGCAGGGGTCGTAGCCATGTGTGGACAATGCTGAAGTGGACATTCATTAGACGTGATGTCCGCATTTTTTCGGTGAGATCCATTATGTTGTCTGACTTTGCAAACACTAGGGCGGAGGCAGAGCAAAGCCCTGCTAAGAACTAGGCAGGGCCTTGTTGAATGAATATTCACTGTTTTATGCAAATATCATCAGACAAACTGAAACACCGGCGGCATCCACCCGCCGCAATTTCAACGTGTAGGCTACTTTGATTAACCATTTTGATGCGCTCACAAAAGCAAAAAAAGAGGTGGACGAAGTACACAATTCCTTTACTTAAGTGAAAGTATAGATACACCTTGTCAAATTTTACAAGTGAAAGTTGCTAAGTCAGATTTTTACTTAAGTTGTTGTCTTTAAAAGTATTCAGTAGTACACAAATTTGTCCTTTTTAAGTGATGTATTGTAATGTTTATTTGGTCATTAATAGTTTATACATCCTTTGGTCAGTCATAAGACTTGAACAGAACTTTAGTTCCTTACATCCAACAAAAACATTTTACCTATTTTCATTACTTTGCAACTGTTCAAATGGATGCAATAATATAATTAAAATCATTAGTCATTCTCTGTTCACAAATCTAAAACATTTTCACTGCCGAATACAAAACAAAATAACTCAAATTATGAGTAGATGAATTATTGTTTAGCCTAATGATGTACGCTAAAGATGTAGCTACATTGCAACCGGAAAGTTTTCAGACCCTTTTAAGTTTTTCACATTTTGTTTTGTTTCAAACTCATCTTAAAATGGATTCAATTATTTTTTTTCCTCATCAATCTGCACACAATACTCCAACACTCCGCAAAAAAGCAGGTGTTTGGAGTGTTTTGTAAATGTATAAAAAATAAAAGACTGAAATATCAAGAGAAGCGTAAAGAAGGACAAACATCAGTGAATCACTCCACCAATCAGGCCTTTATGGCAGAGTGGACAGATGGAGGCCATTTTTTGCAGGGAGTTTCCAAAGAAAGCACCTGAAAGGCTCTCAGACCATGAGAAGTAAAATCATCTGCTATGATGAAACGAAGACTGAACTATTTGGCCACAATTCCCAATGGTGTGTGATGAAACCAGGCACTCTGGATGTCATTCATAGTGAGCATTGGGTCCTTGGTTACCTGTCTGACCAAGACTCTTCGTGCCGGATGACTCAGTTTGGCTGAGCGGCCAGATCTAGGAAGACTGTTGGTTGTTCCAAACGTTTCCATTTGAGAATGATGGAGACTACTGTGCTCTTGGGCACTTTCAATGCTGCAGACATTTTCTTGCATCCTTTCCCAGATCTGTGTCTTTACACAACCCTGTCTCGCAGATCTACTGACAATTCTCAGTTCTTGGTTTTCACTCTGACATACTGTACATCATCATCATATGTAAGACCTTATATAAAGAGATGTGTGCCTCTCCTAATAATGTCCAGTAAATTTATTTAGGCACAGGTGGACTCCAGTCAAGTTGTAGAAGCATCTCAAGGAAAAGGGTCTGAATACCAATGTAAATGGAATATTTTAGTCTTTTATTTTTTATAAACACCTGTTTACTGCACAGTGAAATGATTTGCCTACATCTGAATTTTACAGACAAATTAAAGTCTGTCTATACAAACAAAGAGTCAAAAGTGCTTCAAAGTTAAAAGAGATCCAGTATTTGAAGGTTCTTTAGAGACATTTATAATAAGCATTTATTTTAGTGGCTACATGTAGTAGTCCTCAGCAAACAATTTCCCCTTTTGTGTGGGGAAGCCTAATTACAAATAACTGAATGGAAAGAAAGGGAACTCGCAGGTAACAAATACAGAAAAAGACCTAGTTGGCTTTACATCTATGCATTTCATTATATATCATCCCCCAAAACATGAGGTGCAACACATCATCTTGAGCTGTGACACTTTTTTGTATATTTGTTTACTTTACAATTAAAATCAGTATATTGCATTTGAATGACATATAACAGTAATTCCTCTGTTTGTTTGTCTAAGTCTGAGAGTATCAGACACTCAACGGATTCACTTGGTTTCACTTTCATTTTCAACATGACCACAGAATGTGCCTCGTGTATAACTGGAAATCCCCTGTCTATGAGACATGCACATTCTCAAAACGTACGTATACTTTCCTTGTAGGTAAGTAGTCTTAGTCTTTCCATCACACAAGTCAAACCCTTTCAGAGTTCTGTACACTGGGTATTATGGGAGTTAAACGTAATCTTTTAAGGTACCTTTTAAAGTACTAAAAAAAATCTATTTTCTATAATTAACCTTTTAGTCAGTTCACAAAAGAAAGGAATGAAAGTCTTAAAAAAACACTGCATTTAATGTAATGTAATATATCCATATAATGCAACAAACCTCACTGAATTTAATAGAGAAACAATCATAATATGCATCATCAATGATGAAGGTGTCCTCCAACTGGTACCTTTCCAATGTGTATCCTTTCATTTCATCATTTTAAGAACACAAATCTAACTTCTGAAGAACAACAAGGAAACTCTTGTACAGTAAGAGTTGCAAAACCATATTCGAGAGAGTGCGCCTACACATGCTGTTGCCACATCACCAGACATTAGGGCAAAATATCAAGCAAACAAATCAGATGCCTTGTTATGCAGCAAAATAAAGACACTATTTGTCATAATTAAGATGGGATACATAAACATATAACATATAAAATATGGACATTGCAATGAACTTCGCAGGTTACTGCTGGGCAGTAATTTCCATGTTTTACAGATTCAACAAACCATTTTTCATATAATATTTTCTTCTCCTTAGCTGTGCAATCAAGCCCAAAAAGTTAAACAAAACACGGTCAAACACGGTAAAGCCGGTAACTCACTTCCCTTCACCAATATCTACTGTCAGTGACTGACGCGAGAGAAGCGAGATTCTGTGTTCCATTTATTCATTCTTTTTAGTTTGGGCTCGTGCCCAGCTGTGCTTCTGTCTGTTAATTTGCTGCAGGCTATTATCGTCCCGAAAGAAAAAGAAACCCAAAGTTTCCCCGATCAAGATATAGCATACTAATTAATTAAACAAAACAAAAAAAAACATTTATTACACTCATCTTGCTGAAATGAACATAGAATGTGGCCTGTTTCACAAAGAAATGAATTAGAAAGATTATCTGCATCTTCGTTAACCGAAAGCTAGTTTTCCTAACATCTCCATTATTGATGTGAAATATGTCTCCACGAGCAGGTCTCAGCCTCACTCTCCACCTCGCCGTCGTCAAACTCAAAGTCGTCCTTGTACTGAGGGTCACTGTCCTCCATGTCGTCTGGCATCGCTGCGGCATCATGAGAGGCCACCCCCACACCCCGGAGACAGAGTAGGCTACGGAGAGCACCATTCTTCTGGATGGTCTCCTCCAGCTCGCCTTGCTTAGCCAAAAACAGGTCATAAAGTTTCTAGACACACATAAATGTATCAGAAAGGTACCATCACTCATCACTGAGACCATAGTGAGAAATGGTGCCACCTGCTTCTGTGTCTACAATGTCCTTATGTTTGAACGAATAAGACTAGCTGCAGTATATGATTTATGATGTACGGAATTTAAGTTCTGTTAGACATCAAAATCTCTTTCACATCGCATAGTCTATCAGTTTCGCTTTTTGATTATTGCAAGGTGACCACTTGCAGGAAACGGATAGCTCACCTGCTGATGCATCAGCTGGGAGGTCACACAGAAACTCTCCGTTAGAGGGCCTTGACCTGCCTCTTCACCACACCTGCAAAGACAGGACAGGAGAGCAGGACGGAGCAGTCAGTCAGGCAGTCATTTGACAAGCAGCGTCAACCTTGGCTAGCAAGGCGAGCAGTCACATTTACACTATTTTTCAGACTATAAGTCACACTTGTTTTCATAGTTTGGCTGGTCAACTTATATATTAAAATACATGATGTAACATGTTTTGTAAGGGATAATGCCCGACGAGGTGTCCATTATCAGAAATAAATGGAAGACGCGGAGGCATGAACTGTCAGACGCGACGCTTCCGCGAATGTTAAAGGGACACCAGGCAACGTTTTCGTGTTAATTAATCATCTTCGTAAGTCGTTATATGGTTAAATGACTCATTACGGGGCAAATGAAGGCTCTCTCGCCCGCCCCTACTGCCTGTAGGAAGAATATCCCACTTGCAAGTTCGGGTGTATCCTACCCGCCGAATCGGGCAGGATCAGATTGATTGTTGCAAACGGTGTATAATGGCAGAGCCAGGCGAAGAAGCAGCTTAAAACCCTTGACGGAAGACGCAAAGAAAAGGAAAAGAGCTTCAGACCGAGCGAGGGGGAGTTTCGTAGAGAAAAAGCATCAGGCTTGCCTGGTGTCCCTTTAATTCATACTGAATGACATGAACCAAGGAGTAAGCAATACCGTCTACAGCCACGAGAGGGCACTCTATGCTTGTGAAAAAATGAACTGATGCATGCTTACCAGTAACTTGCTTGTTGAACTAGCTGGCTTGTTATGTTAATTTAGCCTATTCAGCCTCCTAGGTATTTGTAACCCACAGTTCAAATAGAACCATAAATAAGTTATTAGTGATATAAATAATTTAAATATTTATATGAATAAATAGCAATGCATACATAAATAAGCTCAGCTCGGCCCTTCTCCTCTGGCACCATCCATGAATGATGTCCAGGCGTCATCCACCTCAGGGGGGCAGGCAGCAACCGCCACCGCAGCCTGAGGGCACAGAGAGGGGGACTGGGTTACTGGGGAACAGCTTATCCTCAGAAAAAACAAACAAAACAAAAAAAAACAAAGGCAGGCGCCCCAAAAGAGTATAAGTCTGGAATGGACTAAGTGCCCGTCGAATCAGTGTGGTTTCAGTATGTAGGTGAGTAATCAGGTCAGAACTAAAATAGTTTCAGCATCTTGGACAATCAGGGCAGAATCTGAATGGTTTATAGTATCTTGGTGTGTAATCAAATCAAAACTAAAATAGTTTCAGCATGTTGGCCTCTGATCAGATCAGAACCAGAGCAGTTTCAGAATCTCAAGCACTAAACTACTGGGTTGACTAAAGCAGGTACCTCCTCAGCTAAAGGGACAGTACCGGTCAGTTGGGGCAGGTGTTGTCCCAGACGCTGTGTTCCCATCTGGGTCTGCAGCCAAACCTTCACTCCCAACAGGTATATTTCTTTGTTTAGACCTTGCACCTGTGGGTCCGTGTGGCAATGGGTAAAACAATTGCTGATAAATAATCTTCACATTTGAAACTGATAAATAATCTTAAATGTACATTTGAAATTACACATAGTCATATTCTACTGCTCTTCATTGCACATACCTTACTACTATAATGTTACCCACAATGGCTACTATACTGGCTACTGTTCTAGAGGCCCCAAGTTATGTATAAATGTACATGTACATGTTGAGGACCTACATACTCACATAGTAATTTGCTGACAATAATAAACTTCTGGTGGGTCTCATAGTCATATTCTACAGGTTGCTCTTCATAACGGCCCAAAGAGATTGTTGTTGACTCTTTGCCATCCATCGACGGTGCTGTGGGTGGAGAGAGCATACATCAGTGAAGACCTATTCACTGGCTAAGACTCACTGTACTTATAAAACTGTTCCACCAGCCATCATGACCACATTCTACCGAGGCACCATTCATCCTCTCCAGCTGTATCGCTGTGTGGGGTGAAGTAATACAACAGGAAAGCCCTACAATGGGATCATTGGTGCTTCACTGAAGGACATTTACCACACTGCACAAGAGGTACAGAAGCCTAGCTGTACACACATATCTGTCTATATGGTTCATTCTGAATATCCATATTTATTCTGTTTTTTCTTATAATATATTTAGTTAATACACTGCTATTACACTGCACATATCTGTACATGTTGTCCATACATTGTTCATACTACATAGCTATATTTATTCTGCTTTGACAATGGTACTGTTACCACACTGCACATAGCTGTACACACATATCTGTCTATATGGTTCATTCTGAATATCTATATTTATTCTGTTTTTTCTTATAATATATTTAGTTAATACACTGCTATTACACTGCACATATCTGTACATGATAAACTGCACATATTCATATTTCATTTATAGCCTACTACAGTAAACCACCCCCTGTAAACCAACTGTATACTACGGAGCCCCTAAGGGGACATGAGCAAAAAAAAATCTAAAGTTTAGTTTAATGTGTTCACGTGCTCACGAAACTTTCATGTGAGCAGATATGCATGTATATCTCATATGCATGTATCACCTCCGCCATCACAGGCTATCGTACCCCCGCCATCACTGGATATTGCACCCCTCCCCCACACGGCGATCACGAACAATGAGGCGACAACGACCTCAGTCAACAGCCATCAGATACACAGATCCCAGATGCACCCCTCCCCTTACACCCCCCATCGTCACAGCAACTCAAGTTAGCGCTAAACTAAAGAAACTGCACACGGGTAAGGGAGCGGGGCCTGACAGACTGTGTCCAAGGCTACTCAAGACCTGTGCTGCTGAGCTGGGGGAGCCACTGAATCACATCTTCAATCTAAGTCTACGCCTTGGACAAGTTCCAACACTGTGGAAGACATCATGTCTCACCCCTGTCCCTAAAAAGCCACATCCTAGTGAGCTTAATGACTACAGACCTGTCGCTCTAACATCACATGTGATGAAGACAATGGAGTGACTCATCTTAGGTATGCTCAGACCCCAGGTACGCCATGCACTAGACCCGTTACAGTTTGCATACCAGGAGAAAGTGGGCGTGGACGATGCCATCACTTATCTTCTACACTGGACACATTCTCACCTGGACAAGGGGAAAAGTGCTGTGAGAATCATGTTCTTTGATTTCTCAAGTGCTTTTAACACCATCCAACCCCTCAGACTGGGAGACAAGCTCTTGCAGATGGGTGTGGACGCTCACCTGGTAACCTGGATCACAGATTACCTGACGGAGCGACCACAGTTAGTCAGACTGAAGAACTGCCTCTCTGACACTGTGATCAGCAGCACCGGAGTGCCACAGGGAACTGTGCTCTCTCCAGTCCTGTTCACCCTGTACACATCTGACTTCTGCTACAACACCGAGTCATGCCACATGCAGAAGTTTTCTGACGACACTGCAATTGTGGGGTGTATCAGGAACGTGCAGGAGGAGGAGTACAGGAGCCTGGTAGAGGACTTTGTGCAGTGGTGCAAACTCAATGCATCTCCAACTCCAACACTTCAAAGACCAAGGAGATGGTGGTGGATTTCTACAGATCTAAGCCCACTCTGCTACCAGTCTCCATTGATGGGGTCAATGTCGAGGTGGTAAGCACCTACAAGTACCTGGGTCTCCACCTGGACAATAAACTGGACTGGTCAGCCAATACTGACGCACTCTACAAGAAAGGGCAGAGCAGGCTGTACTTCCTGAGGAGGCTGTGCTCCTTCAATGTGTGCAGCAAGCTCCTCAGGATGTTCTACCAGTCTGTCGCGTCAACGTCCTCTTCTATGCAGTGGTATGTTGGGGAGGAAGCACAAAGAAGAAGGATGCAGGGCGACTTGACAGGCTGGTAAGGAAAGCTGGCTCTGTAGTGGGAGCTGAACTGGAGTGTATCACTTCAATATCTGACAAAAGGACCCTGAACAAACTGATCAACATCTTGGACAATGAGTGTCATCCACTCCACAGCACTATTGTTAAGCAGAAGAGCCTGATCAGCTGGAGACTTCGCTCACTGCCTTGCACAACAGACAGACTGAGGAAGTCATTCATCCCCAGGGCCATTGAACTGTTCAATGCATCACTCAAGGGAAGAGGAGAAATAGACTTCTCCGCATAGTCTGTCTGCCTCTTCACCACCTCCAATGTCTTGAACTGTCTCTCCAATAGCCACTTTACATTTGTCTTCTGCCTCACTGTTTGCGTACTGTATTAGCACATATGCACAACCCCTCCCTCCATGCCACAGCCGAACTGTGACCACACTTATACCTTTCTTAATATAGTTATTTATATATAGATACATAGACTTTATTCTTGCACTGTTGCACTGTTTGACTTACTCATTTGCAAATCAATTGATTTAGATTAAGTTTTATTTAGTATAATTTGTATTTAGTATATTTAGTATAGATAGATAGATAGATACTTTATTGATCCCCAGGGGAAATTCAAGATATATTCTTTATCTTCTACAGTCCTTATTGCTTAGTTGTGTTTTTTATATTATATACTTTTAATTACTTTTTCTGCTGTTATTGAATGTGTGTGTGTGTTGTCTGTATGCTACTGTGACCTTGAATTTCCCCAAGGGATCAATAAAGTAGTGATGTTCCTGTGCCATCCTGCTCCAGTCCTCGGCTAACTAGAGAAGAACTCCACCTGCTGGTCATGTACATATTGCAAGGGGCTATGCATCACACGTCCATGGTGACCCTGACTGGCCCTGATTATTACTGTGTGCTGATTGCAGGATGTACTGTATATCAACGCTTATGAGCAGCAGGATCACAACACACAAACTATACATTTGAAATGTAATTTGACAAAATGTAAAAACATTTGCGCACAAGGTATATAAAAAAAGAGTTGTGTTACAGCATTCCACCAACAGATGGCAGTAGGCTATTTCAAAATCTTGGAGGTAGCTGCAACCCTACTGCATCTTCCTGTAAAGTTCAACCTTCCAGAAAAGAGGTTAATGCCCCCTGTTGACCCTTAACCTGTTGACCTTAACTCCCTGTCTCCCTTTGGGAGATATCCATCCCCTGCCCGCTAGCCCTTTCTGTGGAGCCGGGTCAAATGGTTTACAGTAAATAGCCTACTGGTCAAATGGTTTACAGTAAATAGCCTACTGAACTCTGGTCTTTGGTCAGTTGGACATCATGGTCATTGGGTGTCAAGGCCAACTGGTGGAATACAATGAGAATAGATATATAAAGGCAAAAGATACAAATGTTCCTTGGGTAACCAGTCACTTTGACACTTGATAACATTAACACTCTGCTACTGTGTGTTCCCATGGTAACCATTCAAGTGTATTATTCAAAAGAGAAAAAGACAATAGAATTGAATGATCTTTGCAATTCAACATTATAGCTTTGACAGAGCGCAATGCATACTGTATACAATCAGATCAGATATTGATTTATGCATGTGTGAATTTTTCATAACTGATTTTACATGTCACAAACTTGTAGCCCTTATATGACATTTAAAATGGTGAACTCTCCACAATAAAATACATTTATCACATATGTAATCCTCAGAATGACAAAAGTCAAAGTGGATCAGACAGAAACAGGAGAGATATTAGATACAATATTCAAACATGGAAACACTCATTCTCTCTCAGTATGTAGAATTGTGTTATTATCAGAGTCAGAGAGTGACAGCATATGTGTTCAAATAGAGTGAGATGTTTATTTGAAAATGTCATAATTATGTCAAACTGCATATTCTACATCTACACCAATAGACAATAGACAATAGACTTGTAAACATGTACATCAAGTAAAAAAAAAAATGTATAAAGAGTGAATATTTAGATTTCTTAAAGGTGGGGTGTGCGATTGTGCACAACGTTGCATTTGTTGATGTTCATTTTTATACTTACATTTCTTAGCAGATCATTTTGTCAAATAAATGTTATGGGCTTGAAATTTCATATGATCGCTGAGTGCATATAGTATATATTAAGAATAGAAATAGGAATTAGGTCTGTATTTGCAACATGTAGGCCATCGCAATAAGAGTAAATAGTTAATTCTACTTGGAGATAGTAGGCCAAAAATAAGTTTGAAAATATTGGCATATTTAATATTGACAGAAATCCCATATCATATATCAATATAGAGATTATGGACAGCACGGCATTCGGGTACCAAAAAAATAATTAATGTTCAAGGTGGTAATACGGCCACAATGTGCAGTCCATTATCCTGCTTATACCACTGCTGCCACACTTGCATTATAATTTGCTGCTATAATTTTCACCTTTAATTGCTAAAACTTGTTTGTTGAACTACATCTTTCCACCACACATCCAATGTCTGACGCTGCCGCAGACGTGGTGAACTTCAAGAATAACACCTTTCCACTGTGCTCTTGTAGTTCTAGAAAAGAACAGTGGAGTCAGTTACAGCAAAACATGAGCAAACTAAAGCCAGAATGAGTAAACCATACCTAAGGATAAATGCTGAATGTTGGCTTTGTGTTCATTCACAAATTATGTTTTACATGCACATTGTCCTCTCTATCATCATCATCACTTAATACACCAGATGGAATGGTGAATGGAAAGGTGTGCATCACTTCATGCCCATTCGGTTATTAAGTGATGATGCAATAATAGGCTAATACATCTTTTTCTAGGTCCACTGGCTTTCAGAGCCGCTCGGTTTTCTAGACAGTAAAATAAACATTTTCTTGCCGCTATTCAGTGTAGCCTTTAAGTAAATTGTCATCCTACTACTCACTTGTTGCCTCCTACCTAATAAAATCCTATTTTTCACAGAAGCCTGGACATTACCCTTGATTGAATCATCTGGCTGTACGCCTACAGTAAATACTCTGTCAAAGTTAACCAATGTTGTTTTACCCTCAATAAAATGGAGGTGATGGTGACTAGGTTTACAAGTGGCAAAAACTATCTGGCTGCACTAGTAAACGCTTTTTGACCAAAAAGCTGTTGGGCCTGTGACGTCTGATTGTATGTGAGGTTTATATACTGTATTATTTGGGCACATGTCTACAGTACAAGTTCAGTAAAGCTCGCCAGTTCTCTTTGTCGGATGAGAAATCAGTCCATACTGTCACTGAAGTTGAAGACTGCTTCTTACCTGTAGAAATGTGAGGTCATCAGCTCCCATCTGCTTTTCAATGGCACTGATTGTGTCTGAAAGAGATGAGATCTCTCTGCTCATCTTCTTAATCTTCTTCTTCATCGGCCGAATCATCTGCTTCTCTTTCTCCATCAGGGCAGCTATCCTGGCTGCCTCTTCATCTTGTAGACCCTTGCGAAGCCTCGCAAAATATTCTTGGGTCTGCCTCTCTTTTTCTAGAGCCTGGCTCTAGATTAACACACATAATAAAAACTTTCAGTTTCTGCTGTAAAATTAAATGGAATTGAAGTTAATGACTAATATTCATCTCTTACCTGAATATTTCTTACTGCCTGGCCACTTCTGAGTTTCACTTCTTCTTCAGTCTTTCGTTTCTCTCTGAGGGACTGCAGCATAATCTTGAGTTCCTCCTGAAACATGCACAGACTTCACTATTGGCTAATGCACCAAGTTGCAATGCAAGTTGTTCTTAAATGGGCCACACCACTTTTGTACTAGGAAATATGTGGGATCATACCCCACAGGTGTCATTGTAATTATTGTGATTATAATTGTCATTGTATATATACATAAATATGTAAATGTAAATCAGGTTTCTTGGCCAAGTAAACTTGTGTATACAAGGAATTTGGTCTCTGCATTTATCCCATCTGTGAATTACTGAACACACAGAGCACACAGTGAACACACAGTGAGGTGAAGCACACACACTAACCCAGAGCAGTGAGCTGTCTTGCTACAACAGCACTCGGGTAGCAGTGAGGGGTTAGGTGCCTTGATCAAGGGCACTTCAGCCGTTCCTATTGGTCGGGGATCAAACCGGCAACCCTCTGGTTACAAGCCTGAAGAACTAACCAGTAGGCCACGACTGCCCCATAGTATATCCAGAAAATGTGCACTAATTTGACTAAATTGTGTGCTCATCCAACATCCTATCCGGCCATGCTCCCCCTGCCCCCAAACCCCCATCTACCGCCACAACATGTCACCAAAGATGGTTGATTACGAAGATACTTCGGGGGGCACTATCGGGGGGCACTATCCCCCATTTCTGAGCACTGGATGCACATTTTGGACATGGTATCATGATCTCCAAACCCTCCAAACCCTCGTATCATGATCTCCAAACCCTCGTGACAGTATGACCCTCCAGTCGGGAGAAAATCAATGAAGGTGTACACCAAGTTTGTTTTGTACTCCGGCTTCTGTCTGGCGTGGAACCGAAGTGTTCAAACGTCAGTCATACGTCAGTGACACGCCCCTGTGCAGGCGCTGACGCCCTGCCCCCAAAACACCCACCACTTTCTTTTTTTTCTGGAGGGAACATTTTGCCACTCTATGACAATTCTGTGAGACATTCATAATTCCTTAAAAAGCAACCTATGTGTAGTTAAAATTAACTGCCAGTATCATGTCAAAATCCATACCTTAATATCTAGTGCAGCCTCATTGATGGGACTGAAGTAATGGTTTTGATGCTTCTTTGAGGTCTGACACACCAGACACACAGGCTGTTTATCGTCCAGACAGAAGAGCTTGAGTTTCTCACTGTGCAGACTGCAGAGCACCTCAGATCCTGCTGAAGTTCTCTGACTTCTCTTCTGTAAGAAAGTCTCACACAGGTTCCTTAGATGGAGATTCAGAGGAGGCTGAGTATTTGAGGATATCCTCCTGCAGATTGGACATTGTCTAGATCCTGTGTCCCAGACCATCTGCAGACAGAGCTTACAGAAGCTGTGACTACAGGAGAGGAGAACGGGATCCCTGAAGATGCCCTGGCACACAGGACAGGAGAAATCCTCTACTGAGAAAGAATTAGATGCCATTGTCTAGTTACTGGTAGACTTTCTTTTGAAGTGTGCTTGAAGATCACTGCAGATTCAAGAAAACACAATCTAGTGAGCTGCTTTCCAGTGGCTGAAACCAAATGCTATGTCTGTGTGCGCATCATAAGGTTTTGACACAGAGTTAAAAATGAATCCACTTCCTAGTTTCAACAAGGGGGAAACAGAGGGAGGGGCTTGGGTCGAGAAGGACTCTGATTGGTATTCTACAATATGAAACAGCTATTTGAAATTGTTAAGGCAGACAAAGCACCTTTTATCATTCTGGCATCAATCATTTTGCACATTCTCTACTTAAAATTCCTTGAGCAATTCTAAAATACATTTTTGTGAAACACTTATTATAGTTCTCTATTTAGACACACAATTAAAAACTTTAAAGTATGCTATCAAAGAAGTCTTATTCTAGAGGAGGACACTGCCTAGATGTGTCATTTGGTATTTGTGTGGAGAGTATTAATGCAATAATGTGGTTTTGGCAAAAATGGAATAGGCTTTTTTTGTAAAAGTGTGTGTATGTGTGAATGAGAGAGAGAGAGAAAGAGAGAGTATGTGGGTGAGAGACATATTTAATTAAATCTCTTGTGATGTTCACCCCTGTTAACATTCACATTATTATTAGACTATTGACATTTGTCAAACAGAATTCTTAACCTGGAACTGATATATTTCTGTATGCTGGTTTGTACTCTATGTAATGCTTGTTGTATAAGTTGTTTGTTGTGTTATCTGTATTGATCGCATTGTCTGTATTTGTCTATTTTGTCCTTTTATCCCCCTTGCCCAGGGACCACTATGTAAATTAGCTGTATAGCTAACTCTGGTACAGGTCTTGAACTGTACATGGCCCCTGACAAATAAACTACTACACTAAACAAAACAAAACTAAACATGAAGTGTGTCCCAATAGATTTATTTAGGGCACAAACTGTAAAATGCACACACTTGTGCATGTGCGTGTGTATGTCTGTGTATGTATGTGTGTTTATGTAAGTTGGTGTTTTTATGCAAGTGTGTGTGTATGTGTGTGTGCGTGTGTCTGTGTGTGTGTGTGTGCGTGTGTCTGTCTGCGTGTATGCGTGCATGCTTGCGTGTATGTATTGCTGTGTGAGAGACAGAAGAGGCCATCATGTAGTCTGAGTAGTTCTGAGATATTGAGCTTCAAATACATTTAGAATTCCATAGAGCTAATTATATTGATAAGTGGAACAAGCCTCTTTAGATATAATGTCCAAAAATGCATACACTGTAAGAAATTTTCCCGTAAAAAAACAGGAATCAACTGGCAGCAGAGTTTCCAGGAAGTTCCTGTTATTTAACGGTGCCCTGGTTTAACATTAAGTTAATGTAAAATAACAACATTCATTTCCTGTAAATTAACAGGAAACAACTGGCAGGACTTCCAGGAGCTTCCCGTTGTTTAACGGCAGACTACCATAACATTAAATTCCTGTTAAGTATATAACATCATTTTCATGTTGGGTAACAAGAAAAAATGTGATCTTCCGTTAGTTACACAACAGGTCTTTAATTTTTACAATTACAGGAAACAAGTGCCATATATTGAGTTCATCCACTCTCAAATCAACATTTTAAAGATAAAAATCCATTTTTCACATCAGTTACTTATTTGTAGTTTAACAGATATTTTATTTCACAGCACTTACTTGACAGTCTAACAGTAAAGTAATCTTTGTAATCTTTGAAAGATGAAGGGACATGAAGCAAGATAATAGTAAATAGTAATTCAGGAACATGTAGACTGACTATAATCGTATTTCAGGATCAGGGAATAAGACACAGAAGAATTATCATGGAAAATAAAAACATCGCATTAGGCTCGTGTATCATGTATGAATGTAAAATGTAGATACATAGTAGTATTTTGAAAATCGGTTTCAAAGAACAGGTAATAGGATACAGAGGAATTACAATGGAAAACAAATACATTGC